>NW_026282117.1:0-89912 GCF_023373465.1 Oncorhynchus keta | reverse complement strand
ATCTAATATCTCTATTATATTATGACAGACCAGCTAGATCTATGTCTCTATTATATTATGACAGACCAGCTAGATCTACTGTCTCTATTATATTATGACAGACCAGCTAGATCTACTGTCTCTATAGATCTACTGTCTCTATTATATTATGACAGACCGGCTAGATCTACTGCCTCTTTTCATGATGACAGACCAGCTAGATCTGATATCTCTATTATATTATGACAGACCAGCTAGATCTACTGTCTCTATTATATTATGACAGACCAGCTAGATCTACTGTCTCTATTATATTATGACAGACCAGCTAGATCTACTGTTTCTATTATATTATTATATTATGACAGACCAGCTAGATCTACTGTCTCTATTATATTATGACAGACCAGCTAGATCTACTGTCTCTATTATATTATGACAGACCAGCTAGATCTACTGTCTCTATTATAATATGACAGACCAGCTAGATTATGTCTCTATTATATTACAACAGACCAGCTTGATCTACTGCCTCTTTTACATGATGACAGACCAGCTAGATCTAATATCTCTATTATATTATGACAGACCAGCTAGATCTACTGTCTCTATTATATTATGACAGACCAGCTAGATCTACTGTCTCTATTATATTATGACAGACCAGCTAGATCTACTGTCTCTATTATATTATGACAGACCAGCTAGATCTACTGTCTCTATTATATTATGACAGACCAGCTAGATCTACTGCCTCTCTTTTCATGATGACAGACCAGCTAGATCTGATATCTCTATTATATTATGACAGACCAGCTAGATCTACTGTCTCTTTATATTATGACAGACCAGCTAGATCTACTGTCTCTATTATATTATGACAGACCAGCTAGATCTACTGTCTCTATTATATTATGACAGACCAGCTAGATCTACTGTCTCTATTATATTATGACAGACCAGCTAGATCTACTGTTTCTATTATAATATGACACACCAGCTAGATCTAATATCTCTATTATATTATGACAGACCAGCTAGATCTACTGTCTCTATTATATTATGACAGACCAGCTAGATCTACTGTCTCTATTATATTATGACAGACCAGCTAGATCTACTGTCTCTATTATATTATGACAGACCAGCTAGATCTACTGTCTCTATTATATTATGACAGACCAGCTAGATCTACTGTTTCTATTATATTATGACAGACCAGCTAGATCTACTGTCTCTATTATATTATGACAGACCAGCTAGATCTACTGTCTCTATTATATTATGACAGACCAGCTAGATCTACTGTCTCTATTATATGATGACAGACCAGCTAGATCTACTGTTTCTATTATATTATGACAGACCAGCTAGATCTAATATCTCTATTATATTATGACAGACCAGCTAGATACTGTCTCTATTATATTATGACAGACCAGCTAGATCTAATATCTCTATTATATTATGACAGACCAGCTAGATCTACTGTCTCTATTATATTATGACAGACCAGCTAGATCTACTCTCTATTATATTATGACAGACCAGCTAGATCTACTGTCTCTATTATATTATGACAGACCAGCTAGATCTACTGTCTCTATTATATGATGACAGACCAGCTAGATCTAATATCTCTATTATATTATGACAGACCAGCTAGATCTACTGTCTCTATTATATTATGACAGACCAGCTAGATCTACTGTCTCTATTATATTATGACAGACCAGCTAGATCTACTGTCTCTATTATATTATGACAGACCAGCTAGATCTACTGTCTCTATTATATTATGACAGACCAGCTAGATCTACTGTCTCTATTATATTATGACAGACCAGCTAGATCTACTGTCTCTATTATATTATGACAGACCAGCTAGATCTACTGTTTCTATTATAATGACACCAGCTAGATCTCTCTATTATATTATGACAGACCAGCTAGATCTACTGTCTCTATTATATTATGACAGACCAGCTAGATCTACTGTCTCTATTATATTATGACAGACCAGCTAGATCTACTGTCTCTATTATATTATGACAGACCAGCTAGATCTACTGTCTCTATTATATTATGACAGACCAGCTAGATCTACTGTCTCTATTATATTATGACAGACCAGCTAGATCTACTGTCTCTATTACTTATGTTCTAATATCTCTATTATATATGACAGACCAGCTAGATCTAATATCTCTATTATATTATGACAGACCAGCTAGATCTACTGTCTCTATTATATTATGACAGACCAGCTAGATCTACTGTCTCTATTATATTATGACAGACCAGCTAGATCTACTGTCTCTATTATATTATGACAGACCAGCTAGATCTACTGTCTCTATTATATTATGACAGACCAGCTAGATCTACTGCCTCTTTTTATTATGACAGACCAGCTAGATCTACTGTCTCTATTATATTATGACAGACCAGCTAGATCTATCTCTATTATATTATGACAGACCAGCTAGATCTAATATCTCTATTATATTATGACAGACCAGCTAGATCTACTGTCTCTATTATATTATGACAGACCAGCTAGATCTACTGTCTCTATTATATTATGACAGACCAGCTAGATCTACTGTTTCTATTATATTATGACACACCAGCTAGATCTACTGTCTCTATTATATTATGACAGACCAGCTAGATCTACTGTCTCTATTATATTATGACAGACCAGCTAGATCTACTGTCTCTATTATATTATGACAGACCAGCTAGATCTACTGTCTCTAGTATAATATGACAGACCAGCTAGATCTACTGTCTCTATTATATTATGACAGACCGGCTAGATCTACTGTCTCTATTATATGATGACAGACCAGCTAGATCTGATATCTCTATTATATTATGACAGACCAGCTAGATCTACTGCCTCTTTTACATGATGACAGACCAGCTAGATCTAATATCTCTATTATATTATGACAGACCAGCTAGATCTACTGTCTCTATTATATTATGACAGACCAGCTAGATCTACTGTCTCTATTATATTATGACAGACCAGCTAGATCTACTGTCTCTACTATATAATATGACACACCAGCTAGATCTAATATCTCTATTATATTATGACAGACCAGCTAGATCTACTGTCTCTATTATATTATGACAGACCAGCTAGATCTACTGTCTCTATTATCTATTATGACAGACCAGCTAGATCTACTGTTTCTATTATAATATGACACACCAGCTAGATCTAATATCTCTATTATATTATGACAGACCAGCTAGATCTACTGTCTCTATTATATTATGACAGACCAGCTAGATCTACTGTCTCTATTATATTATGACAGACCAGCTAGATCTACTGTCTCTATTATAATATGACAGACCAGCTAGATCTACTGTCTCTATTATATTATGACAGACCAGCTTGATCTACTGCCTCTTTTACATGATGACAGACCAGCTAGATCTAATATCTCTATTATATTATGACAGACCAGCGAGATCTACTGTTTCTATTATAATATGACACACCAGCTAGATCTAATATCTCTATTATATTATGACAGACCAGCTAGATCTACTGTCTCTATTATATTATGACAGACCAGCTAGATCTACTGTCTCTATTATATTATGACAGACCAGCTAGATCTACTGCCTCTTTTTCATGATGACAGACCAGCTAGATCTGATATCTCTATTATATTATGACAGACCAGCTAGATCTACTGTCTCTTTTACATGATGACAGACCAGCTAGATCTACTGTCTCTATTATATTATGACAGACCAGCTAGATCTACTGACAGACAGACCAGCTAGATCTACTGTCTCTATTATATTATGACAGACCAGCTAGATCTACTGTCTCTTTTAATGATGACAGACCAGCTAGATCTAATATCTCTATTATATTATGACAGACCAGCTAGATCTCTATTATATTATGACAGACCAGCTAGATCTACTGTCTCTATTATATTATGACAGACCAGCTAGATCTACTGTCTCTATTATATTATGACAGACCAGCTAGATCTACTGTCTCTATTATATTATGACAGACCAGCTAGATCTACTGTCTCTATTATAATATGACAGACCAGCTAGATCTACTGTCTCTATTATATTATGACAGACCAGCTTGATCTACTGCCTCTTTTACATGATGACAGACCAGCTAGATCTAATATCTCTATTATATTATGACAGACCAGCTAGATCTACTGTTTCTATTATAATATGACACACCAGCTAGATCTAATATCTCTATTATATTATGACAGACCAGCTAGATCTACTGTCTCTATTATATTATGACAGACCAGCTAGATCTACTGTCTCTATTATATTATGACAGACCAGCTAGACCTACTGTCTCTATTATATTATGACAGACCAGCTAGATCTACTGTCTCTAGTATAATATGACAGACCAGCTAGATCTACTGTCTCTATTATATTATGACAGACCAGCTAGATCTACTGCCTCTTTTATATGATGACAGACCAGCTAGATCTGATATCTCTATTATATTATGACAGACCAGCTAGATCTACTGCCTCTTTTACATGATGACAGACCAGCTAGATCTAATATCTCTATTATATTATGACAGACCAGCTAGATCTACTGTCTCTATTATATTATGACAGACCAGCTAGATCTACTGTCTCTATTATATTATGACAGACCAGCTAGATCTACTGTTTCTATTATAATATGACACACCAGCTAGATCTAATATCTCTATTATATTATGACAGACCAGCTAGATCTACTGTCTCTATTATATTATGACAGACCAGCTAGATCTACTGTCTCTATTATATTATGACAGACCAGCTAGATCTACTGTCTCTATTATAATATGACAGACCAGCTAGATCTACTGTCTCTATTATATTATGACTATTATTATATATGACAGACCAGCTAGATCTACTGTCTCTATTATATTATGACAGACCAGCTAGATCTACTGTCTCTATTATATTATGACAGACCAGCTAGATCTACTGTCTCTATTATATTATGACAGACCAGCTAGATCTACTGTCTCTATTATATTATGACAGACCAGCTAGATCTACTGTCTCTATTATATGATGACAGACCAGCTAGATCTACTGTCTCTATTATATTATGACAGACCAGCTAGATCTACTGTCTCTTTTATATGATGACAGACCAGCTAGATCTAATATCTCTATTATATTATGACAGACCAGCTAGATCTACTGTCTCTATTATATTATGACAGACCAGCTAGATCTACTGTCTCTATTATATTATGACAGACCAGCTAGATCTACTGTCTCTATTATATTATGACAGACCAGCTAGATCTACTGTCTCTATTATATTATGACAGACCAGCTAGATCTACTGTCTCTATTATATTATGACAGACCAGCTAGATCTACTGTCTCTATTATATTATGACAGACCAGCTAGATCTACTGCCTCTTTTATGATGACAGACCAGCTAGATCTGATATCTCTATTATATTATGACAGACCAGCTAGATCTACTGTCTCTATTATATGATGACAGACCAGCTAGATCTAATATCTCTATTATATTATGACAGACCAGCTAGATCTACTGTCTCTATTATATTATGACAGACCAGCTAGATCTACTGTCTCTATTATATTATGACAGACCAGCTAGATCTACTGTCTCTATTATATTATGACAGACCAGCTAGATCTAATATCTCTATTATATTATGACAGACCAGCTAGATCTACTGTCTCTATTATATTATGACAGACCAGCTAGATCTACTGTCTCTATTATATTATGACAGACCAGCTAGATCTACTGTCTCTATTATATTATGACAGACCAGCTAGATCTACTGTCTCTATTATATTATGACAGACCAGCTAGATCTACTGTCTCTATTATATTATGACAGACCAGCTAGATCTACTGTCTCTATTATATTATGACAGACCAGCTTGATCTACTGCCTCTTTTACATGATGACAGACCAGCTAGATCTAATATCTCTATTATATTATGACAGACCAGCTAGATCTACTGTTTCTATTATAATATGACACACCAGCTAGATCTAATATCTCTATTATATTATGACAGACCAGCTAGATCTACTGTCTCTATTATATTATGACAGACCAGCTAGATCTACTGTCTCTATTATTTATGACAGACCAGCTAGACCTACTGTCTCTATTATATTATGACAGACCAGCTAGATCTACTGTCTCTAGTATAATATGACAGACCAGCTAGATCTACTGTCTCTATTATATTACGACAGACCGGCTAGATCTACTGCCTCTTTTTCATGATGACAGACCAGCTAGATCTGATATCTCTATTATATTATGACAGACCAGCTAGATCTACTGCCTCTTTTACATGATGACAGACCAGCTAGATCTAATATCTCTATTATATTATGACAGACCAGCTAGATATACTGTCTCTATTATATTATGACAGACCAGCTAGATATACTGTCTCTATTATATTATGACAGACCAGCTAGATCTACTGTCTCTATTATATTATGACAGACCAGCTAGATCTACAGACCAGCTAGATCTACTGTCTCTATTATATTATGACAGACCAGCTAGATCTACTGTCTCTATTATATTATGACAGACCAGCTAGATCTACTGTCTCTATTATATTATGACAGACCAGCTAGATCTACTGTCTCTATTATATTATGACAGACCAGCTAGATCTACTGTCTTTATTATATTATGACAGACCAGCTAGATCTACTGTCTCTATTATATTATGACAGACCAGCTAGATCTACTGTCTCTATTATATTATGACAGACCAGCTAGATCTACTGCCTCTATTATATGATGACAGACCAGCTAGATCTACTATCTCTATTATATTATGACAGACCAGCTAGATCTACTGTCTCTATTATATTATGACAGACCAGCTAGATCTACTGTCTCTATTATATTATGACAGACCAGCTAGATCTACTGTCTCTATTATATTATGACAGACCAGCTAGATCTACTGCTCTATTATATATGACAGACCAGCTAGATCTACTATCTCTATTATATTATGACAGACCAGCTAGATCTACTGTCTCTTTTATATGATGACAGACCAGCTAGATCTAATATCTCTATTATATTATGACAGACCAGCTAGATCTACTGTCTCTATTATATTATGACAGACCAGCTAGATCTACATTATATTATGACAGACCAGCTAGATCTACTGTCTCTATTATATTATGACAGACCAGCTAGATCTACTGTCTCTATTATATTATGACAGACCAGCTAGATCTACTGTCTCTATTATATTATGACAGACCAGCTAGATCTACTGTCTCTATTATATTATGACAGACCAGCTAGATCTACTGTCTCTATTATATTATGACAGACCAGCTAGATCTACTATCTCTATTATATTATGACAGACCAGCTAGATCTACTGTCTCTTTTATATGATGACAGACCAGCTAGATCTAATATCTCTATTATATTATGACAGACCAGCTAGATCTACTGTCTCTATTATATTATGACAGACCAGCTAGATCTACTGTCTCTATTATATTATGACAGACCAGCTAGATCTATATCTCTATTATATTATGACAGACCAGCTAGATCTACTGTCTCTATTATATTATGACAGACCAGCTAGATCTACTGTCTCTATTATATTATGACAGACCAGCTAGATCTACTGTCTCTATTATAATATGACAGACCAGCTAGATCTACTGTCTCTATTATATTATGACAGACCAGCTTGATCTACTGCCTCTTTTACATGATGACAGACCAGCTAGATCTAATATCTCTATTATATTATGACAGACCAGCTAGATCTACTGTTTCTATTATAATATGACACACCAGCTAGATCTAATATCTCTATTATATTATGACAGACCAGCTAGATCTACTGTCTCTATTATATTATGACAGACCAGCTAGATCTACTGTCTCTATTATATTATGACAGACCAGCTAGATCTACTGTCTCTATTATATTATGACAGACCAGCTAGATCTACTGTCTCTAGTATAATATGACAGACCAGCTAGATCTACTGTCTCTATTATATTATGACAGACCGCTAGATCTACTGCCTCTTTTTCATGATGACAGACCAGCTAGATCTGATATCTCTATTATATTATGACAGACCAGCTAGATCTACTGTCTCTTTTACATGATGACAGACCAGCTAGATCTAATATCTCTATTATATTATGACAGACCAGCTAGATCTACTGTCTCTATTATATTATGACAGACCAGCTAGATCTACTGTCTCTATTATATTATGACAGACCAGCTAGATCTACTGTCTCTATTATATTATGACAGACCAGCTAGATCTAATATCTCTATTATATTATGACAGACCAGCTAGATCTACTGTCTCTATTATATTATGACAGACCAGCTAGATCTACTGTCTCTATTATATTATGACAGACCAGCTAGATCTACTGTCTCTATTATAATATGACAGACCAGCTAGATCTACTATCTCTATTATATTATGACAGACCAGCTAGATCTACTGTCTCTATTATATTATGACAGACCAGCTAGATCTACTGTCTCTATTATATTATGACAGACCAGCTAGATCTACTGTCTCTATTATAATATGACAGACCAGCTAGATCTACTGTCTCTATTATATTATGACAGACCGGCTTGATCTACTGCCTCTCTTTTACATGATGACAGACCAGCTAGATCTAATATCTCTATTATATTATGACAGACCAGCTAGATCTACTGTTTCTATTATAATATGACAGACCAGCTAGATCTAATATCTCTATTATATTATGACAGACCAGCTAGATCTACTGTCTCTATTATATTATGACAGACCAGCTAGATCTACTGTCTCTATTATATTATGACAGACCAGCTATATTATGACAGACCAGCTAGATCTACTGTCTCTATTATATTATGACAGACCAGCTAGATCTACTGTCTCTATTTTCATGATGACAGACCAGCTAGATCTACTATCTCTATTATATTATGACAGACCAGCTAGATCTACTGCCTCTTTTACATGATGACAGACCAGCTAGATCTAATATCTCTATTATATTATGACAGACCAGCTAGATCTACTGTCTCTATTATATTATGACAGACCAGCTAGATCTACTGTCTCTATTATATTATGACAGACCAGCTAGATCTACTGTCTCTATTATATTATGACAGACCAGCTAGATCTACTGTCTCTATTATATTATGACAGACCAGCTAGATCTACTGTCTCTATTATATTATGACAGACCAGCTAGATCTACTGTCTCTATTATATTATGACAGACCAGCTAGATCTACTGTCTCTATTATATTATGACAGACCAGCTAGATCTACTGTCTCTATTATATTATGACAGACCAGCTAGATCTACTGTCTCTATTATATTATGACAGACCAGCTAGATCTACTGTCTCTATTATATGATGACAGACCAGCTAGATCTAATATCTCTATTATATTATGACAGACCAGCTAGATCTACTGTCTCTTTTACATATGACAGACCAGCTAGATCTAATATCTCTATTATATTATGACAGACCAGCTAGATCTACTGTCTCTATTATATTATGACAGACCAGCTAGATCTACTGTCTCTATTATATTATGACAGACCAGCTAGATCTACTGTTTCTATTATAATATGACAGACCAGCTAGATCTAATATCTCTATTATATTATGACAGACCAGCTAGATCTACTGTCTCTATTATATTATGACAGACCAGCTAGATCTACTGTCTCTATTATATTATGACAGACCAGCTAGATCTACTGTCTCTATTATAATATGACAGACCAGCTAGATCTACTGTCTCTATTATATTATGACAGACCAGCTAGATCTACTGTCTCTATTATATTATGACAGACCAGCTAGATCTACTGTCTCTAGATTATACAGACCAGCTCTACTGTCTCTATTATATTATGACAGACCAGCTAGATCTACTGTCTCTATTATAATATGACAGACCAGCTAGATCTACTGTCTCTATTATATTATGACAGACCAGCTAGATCTACTGCCTCTTTTACATGATGACAGACCAGCTAGATCTAATATCTCTATTATATTATGACAGACCAGCTAGATCTACTGTTTCTATTATAATATGACAGACCAGCTAGATCTAATATCTCTATTATATTATGACAGACCAGCTAGATCTACTGTCTCTATTATATTATGACAGACCAGCTAGATCTACTGTCTCTATTATATTATGACAGACCAGCTAGATCTACTGTCTTTTTATATGATGACAGACCAGCTAGATCTACTATCTCTATTATATTATGACAGACCAGCTAGATCTACTGTCTCTATTATATGATGACAGACCAGCTAGATCTAATATCTCTATTATATTATGACAGACCAGCTAGATCTACTGTCTCTATTATATTATGACAGACCAGCTAGATCTACTGTCTCTATTATATTATGACAGACCAGCTAGATCTACTGTCTCTATTATAATATGACAGACCAGCTAGATCTAATATCTCTATTATATTATGACAGACCAGCTAGATCTACTGTCTCTATTATATTATGACAGACCAGCTAGATCTACTGTCTCTATTATATTATGACAGACCAGCTAGATCTACTGTTTCTATTATAATATGACAGACCAGCTAGATCTAATATCTCTATTATATTATGACAGACCAGCTAGATCTACTGTCTCTATTATATTATGACAGACCAGCTAGATCTACTGTCTCTATTATATTATGACAGACCAGCTAGATCTACTGTCTCTATTATAATATGACAGACCAGCTAGATCTACTGTCTCTATTATATTATGACAGACCAGCTAGATCTACTGCCTCTTTTATATGATGACAGACCAGCTAGATCTAATATCTCTATTATATTATGACAGACCAGCTAGATCTACTGTCTCTATTATATTATGACAGACCAGCTAGATCTAATATCTCTATTATATTATGACAGACCAGCTAGATCTACTGTCTCTATTATATTATGACAGACCAGCTAGATCTACTGTCTCTATTATATTATGACAGACCAGCTAGATCTACTGTCTCTTTTATATGATGACAGACCAGCTAGATCTACTATCTCTATTATATTATGACAGACCAGCTAGATCTACTGTCTCTATTATATGATGACAGACCAGCTAGATCTAGATTATATTATGACAGACCAGCTAGATCTACTGTCTCTATTATATTATGACAGACCAGCTAGATCTACTGTCTCTATTATATTATGACAGACCAGCTAGATCTACTGACCCAGCTAGATCTACTGTCTCTATTATATTATGACAGACCAGCTAGATCTACTGTCTCTATTATATTATGACAGACCAGCTAGATCTACTGTCTCTATTATATTATGACAGACCAGCTAGATCTACTGTCTCTATTATATTATGACAGACCAGCTAGATCTACTGTCTCTATTATATTATGACAGACCAGCTAGATCTACTGCCTCTTTTACATGATGACAGACCAGCTAGATCTAATATCTCTATTATATTATGACAGACCAGCTAGATCTATCTAATATCTCTATTATATTATGACAGACCAGCTAGATCTACTGTCTCTATTATATTATGACAGACCAGCTAGATCTACTGTCTCTATTATATGATGACAGACCAGCTAGATCTACTATCTCTATTATATTATGACAGACCAGCTAGATCTACTGTCTCTATTATATTATGACAGACCAGCTAGATCTAATATCTCTATTATATTATGACAGACCAGCTAGATCTACTGTCTCTATTATATTTTGACAGACCAGCTAGATCTACTGTCTCTATTATATTATGACAGACCAGCTAGATCTACTGTCTCTATTATAATATGACAGACCAGCTAGATCTACTATCTCTATTATATTATGACAGACCAGCTAGATCTAGTGTCTCTATTATATTATGACAGACCAGCTAGATCTACTGTCTCTATTATATTATGACAGACCAGCTAGATCTACTGTCTCTATTATAATATGACAGACCAGCTAGATCTAATATCTCTATTATATTATGACAGACCAGCTAGATCTACTGTCTCTATTATATTATGACAGACCAGCTAGATCTACTGTCTCTATTATATTATGACAGACCAGCTAGATCTACTGTCTCTATTATAATATGACAGACCAGCTAGATCTACTGTCTCTATTATATTATGACAGACCAGCTAGATCTACTGTCTCTTTTATATGATGACAGACCAGCTAGATCTAATATCTCTATTATATTATGACAGACCAGCTAGATCTACTGTCTCTATTATATTATGACAGACCAGCTAGATCTAATATCTCTATTATATTATGACAGACCAGCTAGATCTACTGTCTCTATTATATTATGACAGACCAGCTAGATCTACTGTCTCTATTATATTATGACAGACCAGCTAGATCTACTGTCTCTTTATATTATGATGACAGACCAGCTAGATCTAATATCTCTATTATATTATGACAGACCAGCTAGATCTACTGTCTCTTTTATATGATGACAGACCAGCTAGATCTAATATCTCTATTATATTATGACAGACCAGCTAGATCTACTGTCTCTATTATATTATGACAGACCAGCTAGATCTACTGTCTCTATTATATTATGACAGACCAGCTAGATCTACTGTCTCTATTATATTATGACAGACCAGCTAGATCTACTATCTCTATTATATTATGACAGACCAGCTAGATCTACTGTCTCTATTATATTATGACAGACCAGCTAGATCTACTGTCTCTATTATATTATGACAGACCAGCTAGATCTACTGTCTCTATTATAATATGACAGACCAGCTAGATCTACTATTATATTATGACAGACCAGCTAGATCTACTGCCTCTTTTACATGATGACAGACCAGCTAGATCTAATATCTCTATTATATTATGACAGACCAGCTAGATCTACTGTTTCTATTATAATATGACACACCAGCTAGATCTAATATCTCTATTATATTATGACAGACCAGCTAGATCTACTGTCTCTATTATATTATGACAGACCAGCTAGATCTACTGTCTCTATTATATTATGACAGACCAGCTAGATCTACTGTCTCTATTATATTATGACAGACCAGCTAGATCTACTGTCTCTATTATATTATGACAGACCAGCTAGATCTACTGTCTCTATTATATTATGACAGACCGGCTAGATCTACTGCCTCTTTTTCATGATGACAGACCAGCTAGATCTGATATCTCTATTATATTATGACAGACCAGCTAGATCTACTGCCTCTTTTACATGATGACAGACCAGCTAGATCTAATATCTCTATTATATTATGACAGACCAGCTAGATCTACTGTCTCTATTATATTATGACAGACCAGCTAGATCTACTGTCTCTATTATATTATGACAGACCAGCTAGATCTACTGTTTCTATTATAATATGACACACCAGCTAGATCTAATATCTCTACTATATTATGACAGACCAGCTAGATCTACTGTCTCTATTATATTATGACAGACCAGCTAGATCTACTGTCTCTATTATATTATGACAGACCAGCTAGATCTACTATCTCTATTATATTATGACAGACCAGCTAGATCTACTGTCTGTATTATATTATGACAGACCAGCTAGATCTACTGCCTCTTTTATGATGACAGACCAGCTAGATCTACTGTCTCTATTATATTATGACAGACCAGCTAGATCTACTGTCTCTATTATATTATGACAGACCAGCTAGATCTACTGTCTCTTTTATATGATGACAGACCAGCTAGATCTACTATCTCTATTATATTATGACAGACCAGCTAGATCTACTGTCTCTATTATATTATGACAGACCAGCTAGATTATATATATGACAGACCAGCTAGATCTACTGTCTCTATTATATTATGACAGACCAGCTAGATCTACTGTCTCTATTATAATATGACAGACCAGCTAGATCTACTGTCTCTATTATATTATGACAGACCAGCTAGATCTACTGTCTCTTTTACATGATGACAGACCAGCTAGATCTGATATCTCTATTATATTATGACAGACCAGCTAGATCTACTGTCTTTTACATGATGACAGACCAGCTAGATCTAATATCTCTATTATATTATGACAGACCAGCTAGATCTACTGTCTCTATTATATTATGACAGACCAGCTAGATCTACTGTCTCTATTATATTATGACAGACCAGCTAGACTAGCTATTATATTATGACAGACCAGCTAGATCTACTGTCTCTATTATATTATGACAGACCAGCTAGATCTACTGTCTCTATTATATTATGACAGACCAGCTAGATCTACTGTCTCTATTATATTATGACAGACCAGCTAGATCTACTGTCTCTATTATATTATGACAGACCAGCTAGATCTACTGCCTCTTTTATATGATGACAGACCAGCTAGATCTAATATCTCTATTATATTATGACAGACCAGCTAGATCTACTGTCTCTATTATATATGACAGACCAGCTAGATCTAATATCTCTATTATATTATGACAGACCAGCTAGATCTACTGTCTCTATTATATTATGACAGACCAGCTAGATCTACTGTCTCTATTATATTATGACAGACCAGCTAGATCTACTGTCTCTATTATATTATGACAGACCAGCTAGATCTACTGTCTCTATTATATTATGACAGACCAGCTAGATCTACTGTCTCTATTATATTATGACAGACCAGCTAGATCTAATATCTCTATTATATTATGACAGACCAGCTAGATCTACTGTCTCTATTATATTATGACAGACCAGCTAGATCTACTGTCTCTATTATATTATGACAGACCAGCTAGATCTACTGTTTCTATTATAATATGACACACCAGCTAGATCTAATATCTCTATTATATTATGACAGACCAGCTAGATCTACTGTCTCTATTATATTATGACAGACCAGCTAGATCTACTGTCTCTATTATATTATGACAGACCAGCTAGATCTACTGTCTCTATTATAATATGACAGACCAGCTAGATCTACTGTCTCTATTATATTATGACAGACCAGCTTGATCTACTGCCTCTTTTACATGATGACAGACCAGCTAGATCTAATATCTCTATTATATTATGACAGACCAGCTAGATCTACTGTTTCTATTATAATATGACACACCAGCTAGATCTAATATCTCTATTATATTATGACAGACCAGCTAGATCTACTGTCTCTATTATATTATGACAGACCAGCTAGATCTACTGTCTCTATTATATTATGACAGACCAGCTAGATCTACTGTCTCTATTATATTATGACAGACCAGCTAGATCTACTGTCTCTAGTATAATATGACAGACCAGCTAGATCTACTGTCTCTATTATATTATGACAGACCGGCTAGATCTACTGCCTCTTTTTCATGATGACAGACCAGCTAGATCTGATATCTCTATTATATTATGACAGACCAGCTAGATCTACTGCCTCTTTTACATGATGACAGACCAGCTAGATCTAATATCTCTATTATATTATGACAGACCAGCTAGATCTACTGTCTCTATTATATTATGACAGACCAGCTAGATCTACTGTCTCTATTATATTATGACAGACCAGCTAGATCTACTGTTTCTATTATAATATGACACACCAGCTAGATCTAATATCTCTATTATATTATGACAGACCAGCTAGATCTACTGTCTCTATTATATTATGACAGACCAGCTAGATCTACTGTCTCTATTATATTATGACAGACCAGCTAGATCTACTGTCTCTATTATATTATGACAGACCAGCTACATCTACTGTCTCTATTATATTATGACAGACCAGCTTGATCTACTGCCTCTTTTACATGATGACAGACCAGCTAGATCTACTGTCTCTATTATATTATGACAGACCAGCTAGATCTACTGTCTCTATTATATTATGACAGACCGGCTTGATCTACTGCCTCTTTTACATGATGACAGACCAGCTAGATCTGATATCTCTATTATATTATTACAGACCAGCTAGATCTACTGTCTCTATTATATTATGACAGACCAGCTATATTATATTATGACAGACCAGCTAGATCTACTGTCTCTATTATATTATGACAGACCAGCTAGATCTACTGTCTCTATTATATTATGACAGACCAGCTAGATCTACTGTCTCTATTATATTATGACAGACCAGCTAGATCTACTGCCTCTTTTTCATGATGACAGACCAGCTAGATCTCTCTATTATATTATGACAGACCAGCTAGATCTACTGTCTTTTACATGATGACAGACCAGCTAGATCTAATATCTCTATTATATTATGACAGACCAGCTAGATCTACTGTCTCTATTATATTATGACAGACCAGCTAGATCTACTGTCTCTATTATATTATGACAGACCAGCTAGATCTAATATCTCTATTATATTATGACAGACCAGCTAGATCTACTGTCTCTATTATATTATGACAGACCAGCTAGATCTACTGTCTCTATTATATTATGACAGACCAGCTAGATCTACTGTCTCTATTTATATATGACAGACCAGCTAGATCTACTGTATCTCTATTATATTATGACAGACCAGCTAGATCTACTGTCTCTATTATATTATGACAGACCAGCTAGATCTACTGTCTCTATTATATTATGACAGACCAGCTAGATCTACTGTTTCTATTATAATATGACAGACCAGCTAGATCTAATATCTCTATTATATTATGACAGACCAGCTAGATCTACTGTCTCTATTATATTATGACAGACCAGCTAGATCTACTGTCTCTATTATATTATGACAGACCAGCTAGATCTACTGTCTCTATTATAATATGACAGACCAGCTAGATCTACTGTCTCTATTATATTATGACAGACCAGCTTGATCTACTGCCTCTTTTACATGATGACAGACCAGCTAGATCTAATATCTCTATTATATTATGACAGACCAGCTAGATCTACTGTTTCTATTATAATATGACACACCAGCTAGATCTAATATCTCTATTATATTATGACAGACCAGCTAGATCTACTGTCTCTATTATATTATGACAGACCGGCTAGATCTACTGCCTCTTTTTCATGATGACAGACCAGCTAGATCTGATATCTCTATTATATTATGACAGACCAGCTAGATCTACTGTCTCTATTATATTATGACAGACCAGCTAGATCTAATATCTCTATTATATTATGACAGACCAGCTAGATCTACTGTCTCTATTATATTATGACAGACCAGCTAGATCTACTGTCTCTATTATATTATGACAGACCAGCTAGATCTACTGTCTCTATTATAATATGACAGACCAGCTAGATCTAATATCTCTATTATATTATGACAGACCAGCTAGATCTACTGTCTCTATTATATTATGACAGACCAGCTAGATCTACTGTCTCTATTATATTATGACAGACCAGCTAGATCTACTGTCTCTATTATAATATGACAGACCAGCTAGATCTACTGTCTCTATTATATTATGACAGACCAGCTTGATCTACTGCCTCTTTTACATGATGACAGACCAGCTAGATCTAATATCTCTATTATATTATGACAGACCAGCTAGATCTACTGTCTCTATTATAATATGACAGACCAGCTAGATCTAATATCTCTATTATATTATGACAGACCAGCTAGATCTACTGTCTCTATTATATTATGACAGACCAGCTAGATCTACTGTCTCTATTATATTATGACAGACCAGCTAGATCTACTGTCTCTATTATATTATGACAGACCAGCTAGATCTACTGTCTCTAGTATAATATGACAGACCAGCTAGATCTACTGTCTCTATTATATTATGACAGACCGGCTAGATCTACTGCCTCTTTTTCATGATGACAGACCAGCTAGATCTGATATCTCTATTATATTATGAAAGACCAGCTAGATCTACTGTCTCTTTTACATGATGACAGACCAGCTAGATCTAATATCTCTATTATATTATGACAGACCAGCTAGATCTACTGTCTCTATTATATTATGACAGACCAGCTAGATCTACTGTCTCTATTATATTATGACAGACCAGCTAGATCTACTGTCTCTATTTATAATATGACAGACCAGCTAGATCTAATATCTCTATATATTATGACAGACCAGCTAGATCTACTGTCTCTATTATATTATGACAGACCAGCTAGATCTACTGTCTCTATTATATTATGACAGACCAGCTAGATCTACTGTTTCTATTATAATATGACACACCAGCTAGATCTAATATCTCTATTATATTATGACAGACCAGCTAGATCTACTGTCTCTATTATATTATGACAGACCAGCTAGATCTACTGTCTCTATTATATTATGACAGACCAGCTAGATCTACTGTCTCTATTATAATATGACAGACCAGCTAGATCTACTGTCTCTATTATATTATGACAGACCAGCTTGATCTACTGCCTCTTTTACATGATGACAGACCAGCTAGATCTAATATCTCTATTATATTATGACAGACCAGCTAGATCTACTGTTTCTATTATAATATGACACACCAGCTAGATCTAATATCTCTATTATATTATGACAGACCAGCTAGATCTACTGTCTCTATTATATTATGACAGACCAGCTAGATCTACTGTCTCTATTATATTATGACAGACCAGCTAGATCTACTGTCTCTATTATATTATGACAGACCAGCTAGATCTACTGTCTCTATTATATTATGACAGACCAGCTAGATCTACTGTCTCTTTTAATGATGACAGACCAGCTAGATCTATATCTCTATTATATTATGACAGACCAGCTAGATCTACTGTCTCTTTTATGATGACAGACCAGCTAGATCTAATATCTCTATTATATTATGACAGACCAGCTAGATCTACTGTCTCTATTATATTATGACAGACCAGCTAGATCTACTGTCTCTATTATATTATGACAGACCAGCTAGATCTACTGTCTCTATTATAATATGACAGACCAGCTAGATCTAATATCTCTATTATATTATGACAGACCAGCTAGATCTACTGTCTCTATTATATTATGACAGACCAGCTAGATCTACTGTCTCTATTATATTATGACAGACCAGCTAGATCTACTGTCTCTATTATAATATGACAGACCAGCTAGATCTACTGTCTCTATTATATTATGACAGACCAGCTCTACTGCCTCTTTTATATGATGACAGACCAGCTAGATCTAATATCTCTATTATATTATGACAGACCAGCTAGATCTACTGTCTCTATTATATTATGACAGACCAGCTAGATCTACTGTCTCTATTATATTATGACAGACCAGCTAGATCTACTGTTTCTATTATAATATGACAGACCAGCTAGATCTAATATCTCTATTATATTATGACAGACCAGCTAGATCTACTGTCTCTATTATATTACGACAGACCAGCTAGATCTAATATCTCTATTATATTATGACAGACCAGCTAGATCTACTGTCTCTATTATATTATGACAGACCAGCTAGATCTACTGTCTCTATTATATTATGACAGACCAGCTAGATCTACTGTCTCTATTATATTATGACAGACCAGCTAGATCTACTGTCTCTATTATATTATGACAGACCAGCTAGATCTACTGTCTCTTTTATATGATGACAGACCAGCTAGATCTACTGTCTCTATTATATTATGACACACCAGCTAGATCTACTGTCTCTATTATATTATGACAGACCAGCTAGATCTAATGTCTCTATTATATTATGACAGACCAGCTAGATCTACTGTCTCTATTATATTATGACAGACCAGCTAGATCTACTGTCTCTATTATAATATGACAGACCAGCTAGATCTACTGTCTCTATTATATTATGACAGACCAGCTAGATCTACTGTCTCTATTATAATATGACAGACCAGCTAGATCTAATATCTCTATTATATTATGACAGACCAGCTAGATCTACTGTCTCTATTATATTATGACAGACCAGCTAGATCTACTGTCTCTATTATATTATGACAGACCAGCTAGATCTACTGTCTCTATTATATTATGACAGACCAGCTAGATCTACTGCCTCTTTTACATGATGACAGACCAGCTAGATCTAATATCTCTATTATATTATGACAGACCAGCTAGATCTACTGTCTCTATTATATTATGACAGACCAGCTAGATCTACTATCTCTATTATATTATGACAGACCAGCTAGATCTACTGTCTCTATTATATTATGACAGACCAGCTAGATCTACTGTCTCTATTATATTATGACAGACCAGCTAGATCTACTGTCTCTATTATATTATGACAGACCAGCTAGATCTACTGTCTCTATTATATTATGACAGACCAGCTAGATCTACTGTCTCTATTATATTATGACAGACCAGCTAGATCTACCATCTCTATTATATTATGACCACCAGCTAGATCTACTGTCTCTATTATATTATGACAGACCAGCTAGATCTACTATCTCTATTATATTATGACAGACCAGCTAGATCTACTGTTTCTATTACATTATGACAGACCAGCTTGATCTACTGCCTCTTTTACATGATGACAGACCAGCTAGATCTAATATCTCTATTATATTATGACAGACCAGCTAGATCTACTGTCTCTATTATATTATGACAGACCAGCTAGATCTACTGTCTCTATTATATTATGACAGACCAGCTAGATCTAATATCTCTATTATATTATGACAGACCAGCTAGATCTACTGTCTCTATTATATTATGACAGACCAGCTAGATCTACTGTCTCTATTATATTATGACAGACCAGCTAGATCTACTGTCTCTATTATATTATGACAGACCGGCTAGATCTACTGCCTCTTTTACATGATGACAGACCAGCTAGATCTAATATCTCTATTATATTATGACAGACCAGCTAGATCTACTGTCTCTATTATATTATGACAGACCAGCTAGATCTAATATCTCTATTATATTATGACAGACCAGCTAGATCTACTGTCTCTATTATATTATGACAGACCAGCTAGATCTACTGTCTCTATTATATTATGACAGACCAGCTAGATCTACTGTCTCTATTATATTATGACAGACCAGCTAGATCTACTGTCTCTATTATATTATGACAGACCAGCTAGATCTACTGTCTCTATTATATTATGACAGACCAGCTAGATCTACTATCTCTATTATATTATGACAGACCAGCTAGATCTACTGTCTCTATTATATTATGACAGACCAGCTAGATCTACTGTCTCTATTATATTATGACAGACCAGCTAGATCTACTGTCTCTATTATAATATGACAGACCAGCTAGATCTAATATCTCTATTATATTATGACAGACCAGCTAGATCTACTGTCTCTATTATATTATGACAGACCAGCTAGATCTACTGTCTCTATTATATTATGACAGACCAGCTAGATCTACTGTCTCTATTATAATATGACAGACCAGCTAGATCTACTGTCTCTATTATATTATGACAGACCAGCTTGATCTACTGCCTCTTTTACATGATGACAGACCAGCTAGATCTAATATCTCTATTATATTATGACAGACCAGCTAGATCTACTGTTTCTATTATAATATGACACACCAGCTAGATCTAATATCTCTATTATATTATGACAGACCAGCTAGATCTACTGTCTCTATTATATTATGACAGACCAGCTAGATCTACTGTCTCTATTATATTATGACAGACCAGCTAGAGCTACTGTCTCTATTATATTATGACAGACCAGCTAGATCTACTGTCTCTAGTATAATATGACAGACCAGCTAGATCTACTGTCTCTATTATATTATGACAGACCGGCTAGATCTACTGCCTCTTTTTCATGATGACAGACCAGCTAGATCTGATATCTCTATTATATTATGAAAGACCAGCTAGATCTACTGTCTCTTTTACATGATGACAGACCAGCTAGATCTAATATCTCTATTATATTATGACAGACCAGCTAGATCTACTGTCTCTATTATATTATGACAGACCAGCTAGATCTACTGTCTCTATTATATTATGACAGACCAGCTAGATCTAATATCTCTACTATTATAATATGACACACCAGCTAGATCTAATATCTCTACTATATTATGACAGACCAGCTAGATCTACTGTCTCTATTATATTATGACAGACCAGCTAGATCTACTGTCTCTATTATATTATGACAGACCAGCTAGATCTACTGTTTCTATTATAATATGACAGACCAGCTAGATCTAATATCTCTATTATATTATGACAGACCAGCTAGATCTACTGTCTCTATTATATTATGACAGACCAGCTAGATCTACTGTCTCTATTATATTATGACAGACCAGCTAGATCTACTGTCTCTATTATAATATGACAGACCAGCTAGATCTACTGTCTCTATTATATTATGACAGACCAGCTTGATCTACTGCCTCTTTTACATGATGACAGACCAGCTAGATCTAATATCTCTATTATATTATGACAGACCAGCTAGATCTACTGTTTCTATTATAATATGACACACCAGCTAGATCTAATATCTCTATTATATTATGACAGACCAGCTAGATCTACTGTCTCTATTATATTATGACAGACCAGCTAGATCTACTGTCTCTATTATATTATGACAGACCAGCTAGATCTACTGCCTCTTTTTCATGATGACAGACCAGCTAGATCTGATATCTCTATTATATTATGACAGACCAGCTAGATCTACTGTCTCTTTTACATGATGACAGACCAGCTAGATCTAATATCTCTATTATATTATGACAGACCAGCTAGATCTACTGTCTCTATTATATTATGACAGACCAGCTAGATCTACTGTCTCTATTATATTATGACAGACCAGCTAGATCTACTGTCTCTATTATAATATGACAGACCAGCTAGATCTAATATCTCTATTATATTATGACAGACCAGCTAGATCTACTGTCTCTATTATATTATGACAGACCAGCTAGATCTACTGTCTCTATTATATTATGACAGACCAGCTAGATCTACTGTCTCTATTATAATATGACAGACCAGCTAGATCTACTGTCTCTATTATATTATGACAGACCAGCTTGATCTACTGCCTCTTTTACATGATGACAGACCAGCTAGATCTAATATCTCTATTATATTATGACAGACCAGCTAGATCTACTGTTTCTATTATAATATGACACACCAGCTAGATCTAATATCTCTATTATATTATGACAGACCAGCTAGATCTACTGTCTCTATTATATTATGACAGACCAGCTAGATCTACTGTCTCTATTATATTATGACAGACCAGCTAGATCTACTGTCTCTATTATATTATGACAGACCAGCTAGATCTACTGTCTCTAGTATAATATGACAGACCAGCTAGATCTACTGTCTCTATTATATTATGACAGACCGCTAGATCTACTGCCTCTTTTTCATGATGACAGACCAGCTAGATCTGATATCTCTATTATATTATGAAAGACCAGCTAGATCTACTGTCTCTTTTACATGATGACAGACCAGCTAGATCTAATATCTCTATTATATTATGACAGACCAGCTAGATCTACTGTCTCTATTATATTATGACAGACCAGCTAGATCTACTGTCTCTATTATATTATGACAGACCAGCTAGATCTACTATCTCTACTATTATAATATGACACACCAGCTAGATCTAATATCTCTATTATATTATGACAGACCAGCTAGATCTACTGTCTCTATTATATTTTGACAGACCAGCTAGATCTACTGTCTCTATTATATTATGACAGACCAGCTAGATCTACTGTCTCTATTATAATATGACAGACCAGCTAGATCTATTCTATTATATTATGACAGACCAGCTAGATCTACTGTCTCTATTATATTATGACAGACCAGCTAGATCTACTGTCTCTATTATATTATGACAGACCAGCTAGATCTACTGTCTCTATTATATTATGACAGACCAGCTAGATCTACTGTCTCTATTATATTATGACAGACCAGCTAGATCTACTGTCTCTATTATATTATGACAGACCAGCTAGATCTACTGTCTCTATTATATTATGACAGACCAGCTAGATCTACTGTCTCTATTATAATATGACAGACCAGCTAGATCTAGTCTCTAGACAGACCAGCTAGATCTACTGCCTCTTTTTCATGATGACAGACCAGCTAGATCTAATATCTCTATTATATTATGACAGACCAGCTAGATCTACTGTTTCTATTATAATATGACAGACCAGCTAGATCTAATATCTCTATTATATTATGACAGACCAGCTAGATCTACTGTCTCTATTATATTATGACAGACCAGCTAGATCTACTGTCTCTATTATATTATGACAGACCAGCTAGATCTACTGTCTCTATTATATTATGACAGACCAGCTAGATCTACTGTCTCTATTATATTATGACAGACCAGCTAGATCTACTGTCTCTTTTACATGATGACAGACCAGCTAGATCTAATATCTCTATTATATTATGACAGACCAGCTAGATCTACTGTCTCTATTATATTATGACAGACCAGCTAGATCTACTGTCTCTATTATATTATGACAGACCAGCTAGATCTACTGTCTCTATTATATTATGACAGACCAGCTAGATCTACTGTCTCTATTATATTATGACAGACCAGCTAGATCTACTGTGTCTATTATATTATGACAGACCAGCTAGATCTACTGTCTCTATTATAATATGACAGACCAGCTAGATCTACTGTCTCTATTATATTATGACAGACCAGCTAGATCTACTGTCTCTATTATATTATGACAGACCAGCTAGATCTACTGTCTCTATTATATTATGACAGACCAGCTAGATCTACTGCCTCTTTTACATGATGACAGACCAGCTAGATCTAATATCTCTATTATATTATGACAGACCAGCTAGATCTACTGTCTCTATTATATTATGACAGACCAGCTAGATCTACTGTCTCTATTATATTATGACAGACCAGCTATCTACTGTCTCTATTATATTATGACAGACCAGCTAGATCTACTGTCTCTATTATAATACGCCAGACCAGCTAGATCTAATATCTCTATTATATTATGACAGACCAGCTAGATCTACTGTCTCTATTATATTATGACAGACCAGCTCGATCTACTGTCTCTATTATATTATGACAGACCAGCTAGATCTACTGCCTCTTTTACATGATGACAGACCAGCTAGATCTAATATCTCTATTATATTATGACAGACCAGCTAGATCTACTGTTTCTATTATAATATGACACACCAGCTAGATCTAATATCTCTATTATATTATGACAGACCAGCTAGATCTACTGTCTCTATTATATTATGACAGACCAGCTAGATCTACTGTCTCTATTATATTATGACAGACCAGCTAGATCTACTGTCTCTATTATATTATGACAGACCAGCTAGATCTACTGTCTCTATTATATTATGACAGACCAGCTAGATCTACTGTCTCTATTATATTATGACAGACCAGCTAGATCTACTGCTCTATTATATTATGACAGACCAGCTAGATCTATGTCTATTATATTATGACAGACCAGCTAGATCTACTGTCTCTTTATATGATGACAGACCAGCTAGATCTAATATCTCTATTATATTATGACAGACCAGCTAGATCTACTGTCTCTATTATATTATGACAGACCAGCTAGATCTACTGTCTCTATTATATTATGACAGACCAGCTAGATCTACTGTCTCTATTATATTATGACAGACCAGCTAGATCTACTGCCTCTTTTACATGATGACAGACCAGCTAGATCTAATATCTCTATTATATTATGACAGACCAGCTAGATCTACTGTTTCTATTATAATATGACACACCAGCTAGATCTAATATCTCTATTATATTATGACAGACCAGCTAGATCTACTGTCTCTATTATATTATGACAGACCAGCTAGATCTACTGTCTCTATTATATTATGACAGACCAGCTAGATCTACTGTCTCTATTATATTATGACAGACCAGCTAGATCTACTGTCTCTATTATATATGACAGACCAGCTAGATCTACTGTCTCTATTATATTATGACAGACCAGCTAGATCTACTGCCTCTTTTATATGATGACAGACCAGCTAGATCTATATCTCTATTATATTATGACAGACCAGCTAGATCTACTGTCTCTTTTATATGATGACAGACCAGCTAGATCTAATATCTCTATTATATTATGACAGACCAGCTAGATCTACTGTCTCTATTATATTATGACAGACCAGCTAGATCTACTGTCTCTATTATATTATGACAGACCAGCTAGATCTACTGTCTCTATTATAATATGACAGACCAGCTAGATCTAATATCTCTATTATATTATGACAGACCAGCTAGATCTACTGTCTCTATTATATTATGACAGACCAGCTAGATCTACTGTCTCTATTATATTATGACAGACCAGCTAGATCTACTGTCTCTATTATATTATGACAGACCAGCTAGATCTACTGTCTCTATTATATTATGACAGACCAGCTAGATCTACTGTCTCTATTATATTATGACAGACCAGCTAGATCTACTGTCTCTATTATATTATGACAGACCAGCTAGATCTACTGTCTCTATTATATTATGACAGACCAGCTAGATCTACTGTCTCTATTATATTATGACAGACCAGCTAGATCTACTGTCTCTATTATATTATGACAGACCAGCTAGATCTACTGTCTCTATTATATTATGACAGACCAGCTAGATCTACTGTCTCTATTATAATATGACAGACCAGCTAGATCTACTGTCTCTATTATATTATGACAGACCAGCTTGATCTACTGCCTCTTTTACATGATGACAGACCAGCTAGATCTAATATCTCTATTATATTATGACAGACCAGCTAGATCTACTGTCTCTATTATAATATGACAGACCAGCTAGATCTATATCTCTATTATATTATGACAGACCAGCTAGATCTACTGTCTCTATTATATTATGACAGACCAGCTAGATCTACTGTCTCTATTATATTATGACAGACCAGCTAGATCTACTGTCTCTATTATAATATGACAGACCAGCTAGATCTACTGTCTCTATTATATTATGACAGACCGGCTAGATCTACTGCCTCTTTTTTATGATGACAGACCAGCTAGATCTACTATCTCTATTATATTATGACAGACCAGCTAGATCTACTGTCTCTATTATATTATGACAGACCAGCTAGATCTACTGTCTCTATTATATTATGACAGACCAGCTAGATCTACTGTCTCTATTATATTATGACAGACCAGCTAGATCTACTGTCTCTATTATATTATGACAGACCAGCTAGATCTACTGTCTCTATTATATTATGACAGACCAGCTAGATCTAATATCTCTATTATATTATGACAGACCAGCTAGATCTACTGTCTCTATTATATTATGACAGACCAGCTAGATCTACTGTCTCTATTATATTATGACAGACCAGCTAGATCTACTGTCTCTATTATATTATGACAGACCAGCTAGATCTACTGCCTCTTTTACATGATGACAGACCAGCTAGATCTAATATCTCTATTATATTATGACAGACCAGCTAGATCTACTGTCTCTATTATATTATGACAGACCAGCTAGATCTACTGTCTCTATTATATTATGACAGACCAGCTAGATCTACTGTCTCTATTATATTATGACAGACCAGCTAGATCTACTGTCTCTATTATATTATGACAGACCAGCTAGATCTACTGTCTCTATTATATTATGACAGACCAGCTAGATCTACTGTCTCTATTATAATATGACAGACCAGCTAGATCTACTGTCTCTATTATATTATGACAGACCAGCTTGATCTACTGCCTCTTTTACATGATGACAGACCAGCTAGATCTAATATCTCTATTATATTATGACAGACCAGCGAGATCTACTGTTTCTATTATAATATGACACACCAGCTAGATCTAATATCTCTATTATATTATGACAGACCAGCTAGATCTACTGTCTCTATTATATTATGACAGACCAGCTAGATCTACTGTCTCTATTATATTATGACAGACCAGCTAGATCTACTGTCTCTATTATATTATGACAGACCAGCTAGATCTACTGTCTCTAGTATAATATGACAGACCAGCTAGATCTACTGTCTCTATTATATTATGACAGACCAGCTAGATCTACTGCCTCTTTTTCATGATGACAGACCAGCTAGATCTGATATCTCTATTATATTATGACAGACCAGCTAGATCTACTGTCTCTTTTACATGATGACAGACCAGCTAGATCTAATATCTCTATTATATTATGACAGACCAGCTAGATCTACTGTCTCTATTATATTATGACAGACCAGCTAGATCTACTGTCTCTATTATATTATGACAGACCAGCTAGATCTACTATCTCTATTATATTATGACAGACCAGCTAGATCTAATGTCTCTATTATATTATGACAGACCAGCTAGATCTACTGTCTCTATTATATTATGACAGACCAGCTAGATCTACTGTCTCTATTATATTATGACAGACCAGCTAGATCTACTGTCTCTATTATAATATGACAGACCAGCTAGATCTACTGTCTCTATTATATTATGACAGACCAGCTTGATCTACTGCCTCTTTTACATGATGACAGACCAGCTAGATCTAATATCTCTATTATATTATGACAGACCAGCTAGATCTACTGTTTCTATTATAATATGACACACCAGCTAGATCTAATATCTCTATTATATTATGACAGACCAGCTAGATCTACTGTCTCTATTATATTATGACAGACCAGCTAGATCTACTGTCTCTATTATATTATGACAGACCAGCTAGATCTACTGTCTCTATTATATTATGACAGACCAGCTAGATCTACTGTCTCTATTATATTATGACAGACCAGCTAGATCTACTGTCTCTATTATATTATGACAGACCAGCTAGATCTACTGTCTCTAGTATAATATGACAGACCAGCTAGATCTACTGTCTCTATTATATTATGACAGACCGGCTAGATCTACTGCCTCTTTTATATGATGACAGACCAGCTAGATCTGATATCTCTATTATATTATGACAGACCAGCTAGATCTACTGTCTCTTTTACATGATGACAGACCAGCTAGATCTAATATCTCTATTATATTATGACAGACCAGCTAGATCTACTGTCTCTATTATATTATGACAGACCAGCTAGATCTACTGTCTCTATTATATTATGACAGACCAGCTAGATCTAATATCTCTACTATTATAATATGACACACCAGCTAGATCTAATATCTCTACTATATTATGACAGACCAGCTAGATCTACTGTCTCTATTATATTATGACAGACCAGCTAGATCTACTGTCTCTATTATATTATGACAGACCAGCTAGATCTACTGTTTCTATTATAATATGACACACCAGCTAGATCTAATATCTCTATTATATTATGACAGACCAGCTAGATCTACTGTCTCTATTATATTATGACAGACCAGCTAGATCTACTGTCTCTATTATATTATGACAGACCAGCTAGATCTACTGTCTCTATTATAATATGACAGACCAGCTAGATCTACTGTCTCTATTATATTATGACAGACCAGCTTGATCTACTGCCTCTTTTACATGATGACAGACCAGCTAGATCTAATATCTCTATTATATTATGACAGACCAGCTAGATCTACTGTTTCTATTATAATATGACACACCAGCTAGATCTAATATCTCTATTATATTATGACAGACCAGCTAGATCTACTGTCTCTATTATATTATGACAGACCAGCTAGATCTACTGTCTCTATTATATTATGACAGACCAGCTAGATCTACTGTCTCTATTATATTATGACAGACCAGCTAGATCTACTGTCTCTATTATATTATGACAGACCAGCTAGATCTACTGCCTCTTTTACATGATGACAGACCAGCTAGATCTAATATCTCTATTATATTATGACAGACCAGCTAGATCTACTGTCTCTATTATATTATGACAGACCAGCTAGATCTAATATCTCTATTATATTATGACAGACCAGCTAGATCTACTGTCTCTATTATATTATGACAGACCAGCTAGATCTAATATCTCTATTATATTATGACAGACCAGCTAGATCTACTGTCTCTATTATATTATGACAGACCAGCTAGATCTACTGTCTCTATTATATTATGACAGACCGGCTAGATCTACTGTCTCGAATATAATATGACAGACCAGCTAGATCTACTGTCTCTATTATATTATGACAGACCAGCTAGATCTACTGCCTCTCTTTTACATGATGACAGACCAGCTAGATCTAATATCTCTATTATATTATGACAGACCAGCTAGATCTACTGTTTCTATTATAATATGACACACCAGCTAGATCTAATATCTCTATTATATTATGACAGACCAGCTAGATCTACTGTCTCTATTATATTATGACAGACCAGCTAGATCTACTGTCTCTATTATATTATGACAGACCAGCTAGATCTACTGTCTCTATTATATTATGACAGACCAGCTAGATCTACTGTCTCTATATATATATGACAGACCAGCTAGATCTACTGTCTCTATTATATTATGACAGACCAGCTAGATCTACTGCCTCTTTTTCATGATGACAGACCAGCTAGATCTGATATCTCTATTATATTATGACAGACCAGCTAGATCTACTGTCTCTTTTACATGATGACAGACCAGCTAGATCTAATATCTCTATTATATTATGACAGACCAGCTAGATCTACTGTCTCTATTATATTATGACAGACCAGCTAGATCTACTGTCTCTATTATATTATGACAGACCAGCTAGATCTACTGTTTCTATTATAATATGACACACCAGCTAGATCTAATATCTCTACTATATTATGACAGACCAGCTAGATCTACTGTCTCTATTATATTATGACAGACCAGCTAGATCTACTGTCTCTATTATATTATGACAGACCAGCTAGATCTACTGTTTCTATTATAATATGACACACCAGCTAGATCTAATATCTCTATTATATTATGACAGACCAGCTAGATCTACTGTCTCTATTATATTATGACAGACCAGCTAGATCTACTGTCTCTATTATATTATGACAGACCAGCTAGATCTACTGTCTCTATTATAATATGACAGACCAGCTAGATCTACTGTCTCTATTATATTATGACAGACCAGCTTGATCTACTGCCTCTTTTACATGATGACAGACCAGCTAGATCTAATATCTCTATTATATTATGACAGACCAGCGAGATCTACTGTTTCTATTATAATATGACACACCAGCTAGATCTAATATCTCTATTATATTATGACAGACCAGCTAGATCTACTGTCTCTATTATATTATGACAGACCAGCTAGATCTACTGTCTCTATTATATTATGACAGACCAGCTAGATCTACTGTCTCTATTATATTATGACAGACCAGCTAGATCTACTGTCTCTATTATATTATGACAGACCAGCTAGATCTACTGCCTCTTTTATTGATGACAGACCAGCTAGATCTACTATCTCTATTATATTATGACAGACCAGCTAGATCTACTGTCTCTTTATACATATGACAGACCAGCTAGATCTAATATCTCTATTATATTATGACAGACCAGCTAGATCTACTGTCTCTATTATATTATGACAGACCAGCTAGATCTACTGTCTCTATTATATTATGACAGACCAGCTAGATCTACTGTCTCTATTATATTATGACAGACCAGCTAGATCTACTGTCTCTATTATATTATGACAGACCAGCTAGATCTACTGTCTCTATTATATTATGACAGACCAGCTAGATCTACTGTCTCTATTATATTATGACAGACCAGCTAGACCTACTGTCTCTATTATATTATGACAGACCAGCTAGATCTACTGTCTCTATTATATTATGACAGACCAGCTAGATCTACTGTCTCTTTTACATGATGACAGACCAGCTAGATCTAATATCTCTATTATATTATGACAGACCAGCTAGATCTACTGTCTCTATTATATTATGACAGACCAGCTAGATCTAATATCTCTATTATATTATGACAGACCAGCTAGATCTACTGTCTCTATTATATTATGACAGACCAGCTAGATCTACTGTCTCTATTATATTATGACAGACCAGCTAGATCTACTGTCTCTATTATATTATGACAGACCAGCTAGATCTACTGTTTCTATTATAATATGACAGACCAGCTAGATCTAATATCTCTATTATATTATGACAGACCAGCTAGATCTACTGTCTCTATTATATTACAGACCAGCTAGATCTACAGACAGACCAGCTAGATCTACTGTCTCTATTATATTATGACAGACCAGCTAGATCTACTGTCTCTATTATATTATGACAGACCAGCTAGATCTACTGTTCTTTTACATGATGACAGACCAGCTAGATCTACTATCTCTATTATATTATGACAGACCAGCTAGATCTACTGTTTCTATTATAATATGACACACCAGCTAGATCTAATATCTCTATTATATTATGACAGACCAGCTAGATCTACTGTCTCTATTATATTATGACAGACCAGCTAGATCTACTGTCTCTATTATATTATGACAGACCAGCTAGATCTACTGCCTCTTTTATGATGACAGACCAGCTAGATCTGTATCTCTATTATATTATGACAGACCAGCTAGATCTACTGTTCTTTTACATGATGACAGACCAGCTAGATCTAATATCTCTATTATATTATGACAGACCAGCTAGATCTACTGTCTCTATTATATTATGACAGACCAGCTAGATCTACTGTCTCTATTATATTATGACAGACCAGCTAGATCTACTGTTTCTATTATAATATGACAGACCAGCTAGATCTAATATCTCTATTATATTATGACAGACCAGCTAGATCTACTGTCTCTATTATATTATGACAGACCAGCTAGATCTACTGTCTCTATTATATTATGACAGACCAGCTAGATCTACTGTCTCTATTATAATATGACAGACCAGCTAGATCTACTGTCTCTATTATATTATGACAGACCAGCTTGATCTACTGCCTCTTTTACATGATGACAGACCAGCTAGATCTAATATCTCTATTATATTATGACAGACCAGCGAGATCTACTGTTTCTATTATAATATGACACACCAGCTAGATCTAATATCTCTATTATATTATGACAGACCAGCTAGATCTACTGTCTCTATTATATTATGACAGACCAGCTAGATCTACTGTCTCTATTATATTATGACAGACCAGCTAGACCTACTGTCTCTATTATATTATGACAGACCAGCTAGATCTACTGTCTCTAGTATAATATGACAGACCAGCTAGATCTACTGTCTCTATTATATTATGACAGACCAGCTAGATCTACTGCCTCTTTTTCATGATGACAGACCAGCTAGATCTGATATCTCTATTATATTATGACAGACCAGCTAGATCTACTGCCTCTTTTACATGATGACAGACCAGCTAGATCTAATATCTCTATTATATTATGACAGACCAGCTAGATATACTGTCTCTATTATATTATGACAGACCAGCTAGATCTACTGTCTCTATTATATTATGACAGACCAGCTAGATCTACTGTCTATTATAATATGACACACCAGCTAGATCTATATCTCTATATATTATGACAGACCAGCTAGATCTACTGTCTCTATTATATTATGACAGACCAGCTAGATCTACTATCTCTATTATATTATGACAGACCAGCTAGATCTACTGTCTCAATTATATTATGACAGACCAGCTTGATCTACTGTCTCTATTATATTATGACAGACCGGCTTGATCTACTGCCTCTTTTACATGATGACAGACCAGCTAGATCTCCTGTCTCTATTATAATTACAACAGACCAGCTAGATCTACTGTTTATATTATATTATGACAGACCAGCTTGATCTACTGCCTCTTTTACATGATGACAGACCAGCTAGATCTAATATCTCTATTATATTATGACAGACCAGCTAGATCTACTGTCTCTATTATATTATGACAGACCAGCTAGATCTACTGTCTCTATTATATTATGACAGACCAGCTAGATCTACTGTCTCTATTATATTATGACAGACCAGCTAGATCTACTGTCTCTAGTATAATATGACAGACCAGCTAGATCTACTGTCTCTATTATATTATGACAGACCGGCTAGATCTACTGCCTCTTTTTCATGATGACAGACCAGCTAGATCTGATATCTCTATTATATTATGACAGACCAGCTAGATCTACTGCCTCTTTTACATGATGACAGACCAGCTAGATCTAATATCTCTATTATATTATGACAGACCAGCTAGATATACTGTCTCTATTATATTATGACAGACCAGCTAGATCTACTGTCTCTATTATATTATGACAGACCAGCTAGATCTACTGTCTCTATTATATTATGACAGACCAGCTAGATCTACTGTCTCTATTATATTATGACAGACCAGCTAGATCTACTGTCTCTATTATATTATGACAGACCAGCTAGATCTACTGTCTCTATTATATTATGACAGACCAGCTAGATCTACTGTCTCTATTATAATATGACAGACCAGCTAGATCTACTGTCTCTATTATATTATGACAGACCAGCTAGATCTACTGCCTCTATTACATGATGACAGACCAGCTAGATCTAATATCTCTATTATATTATGACAGACCAGCTAGATCTACTGTCTCTATTATATTATGACAGACCAGCTAGATCTACTGTCTCTATTATATTATGACAGACCAGCTAGATCTACTGTCTCTATTATATTATGACAGACCAGCTAGATCTACTGTCTCTATTATATTATGACAGACCAGCTAGATCTACTGTCTCTATTATAATATGACAGACCAGCTAGATCTACTGTCTCTATTATATTATGACAGACCAGCTAGATCTACTGCCTCTTTTTTATGATGACAGACCAGCTAGATCTGATATCTCTATTATATTATGACAGACCAGCTAGATCTACTGTCTCTTTTACATGATGACAGACCAGCTAGATCTAATATCTCTATTATATTATGACAGACCAGCTAGATCTACTGTCTCTATTATATTATGACAGACCAGCTAGATCTACTGTCTCTATTATATTATGACAGACCAGCTAGATCTACTGTCTCTATTATATTATGACAGACCAGCTAGATCTACTGTCTCTATTATATTATGACAGACCAGCTAGATCTACTGTCTTTATTATATTATGACAGACCAGCTAGATCTACTGTCTCTATTATATTATGACAGACCAGCTAGATCTACTGTCTCTGGTATAATATGACAGACCAGCTAGATCTACTGTCTCTATTATATTATGACAGACCAGCTAGATCTACTGCCTCTTTTTCATGATGACAGACCAGCTAGATCTGATATCTCTATTATATTATGACAGACCAGCTAGATCTACTGTCTCTATTATATTATGACAGACCAGCTAGATCTACTGTCTCTATTATATTATGACAGACCAGCTAGATCTACTGTCTCTATTATAATTACAACAGACCAGCTAGATCTACTGTTTCTATTATATTATGACAGACCAGCTAGATCTACTGTCTCTATTATATTATGACAGACCAGCTAGATCTACTGTCTCTATTATATTATGACAGACCAGCTAGATCTACTGTCTATTTTATATTATGACAGACCAGCTAGATCTACTGTCTCTATGTCTCTATTATATTATGACAGACCAGCTAGATCTAATGTCTCTATTATATTATGACAGACCAGCTAGATCTATTATATTATGACAGACCGGCTAGATATGTCTCTGTTATATTATGACAGACCGGCTAGATCTAATGTCTCTATTATATTATGACAGACCAGCTAGATCTACTGTCTCTATTATAATATGACAGACCAGCTAGATCTACTGTCTTCCATTATATTATGACAGACCAGCTAGATCTACTGTCTCTATTATATTATGACAGACCAGCTAGATCTACTGCCTCTTTTACATGATGACAGACCAGCTAGATCTAATATCTCTATTATATTATGACAGACCAGCTAGATCTACTGTCTCTATTATATTATGACAGACCAGCTAGATCTAATGTCTCTATTATATTATGACAGACCAGCTAGATCTACTGTCTCTATTATATTATGACAGACCAGCTAGATCTACTGTCTCTATTATATTATGACAGACCAGCTTGATCTACTGCCTCTTTACATATGACAGACCAGCTAGATCTAATATCTCTATTATATTATGACAGACCAGCTAGATCTACTGTTTCTATTATAATATGACAGACCAGCTAGATCTAATATCTCTATTATATTATGACAGACCAGCTAGATCTACTGTCTCTATTATATTATGACAGACCAGCTAGATCTACTGTCTCTATTATATTATGACAGACCAGCTAGATCTACTGTCTCTATTATATTATGACAGACCAGCTAGATCTACTGTCTCTATTATATTATGACAGACCAGCTAGATCTAATATCTCTATTATATTATGACAGACCAGCTAGATCTACTGTCTCTATTATATTATGACAGACCAGCTAGATCTACTGTCTCTATTATATTATGACAGACCAGCTAGATCTACTGTCTCTATTATAATATGACAGACCAGCTAGATCTACTGTCTCTATTATATTATGACAGACCAGCTAGATCTACTGTCTCTATTATATTATGACAGACCAGCTAGATCTACTGTCTCTATTATATTATGACAGACCAGCTAGATCTACTGCCTCTTTTACATGATGACAGACCAGCTAGATCTAATATCTCTATTATATTATGACAGACCAGCTAGATCTACTGTCTCTATTATATTATGACAGACCAGCTAGATCTACTGTCTCTATTATAATTATGACAGACCAGCTAGATCTACTGTCTCTATTATATTATGACAGACCAGCTAGATCTACTGTCTCTATTATATTATGACAGACCAGCTAGATCTACTGTCTCTATTATATTATGACAGACCAGCTAGATCTACTGTCTCTATTATATTATGACAGACCAGCTAGATCTACTGTTTCTATTATATTATGACAGACCAGCTAGATCTACTGTCTCTATTATATTATGACAGACCAGCTAGATCTACTGTCTCTATTATATTATGACAGACCGCTTGATCTACTGCCTCTTTTACATGATGACAGACCAGCTAGATCTACTGTCTCTATTATATTACAACAGACCAGCTAGATCTACTGTTTCTATTATATTATGACAGACCAGCTAGATCTACTATCTCTATTATATTATGACAGACCAGCTAGATCTACTGTCTCTATTATATTATGACAGACCAGCTAGATCTACTGTCTCTATTATAATATGACAGACCAGCTAGATCTACTGTCTCTATTATATTATGACAGACCAGCTAGATCTACTGCCTCTTTTTCATGATGACAGACCAGCTAGATCTATATCTCTATTATATTATGACAGACCAGCTAGATATACTGTTTCTATTATATTATGACAGACCAGCTAGATCTACTGTCTCTATTATATTATGACAGACCAGCTAGATCTACTGTCTCTATTATATTATGACAGACCAGCTAGATCTACTGTCTCTATTATATTATGACAGACCAGCTAGATCTACTGTCTCTATTATATTATGACAGACCAGCTAGATCTAATGTCTCTATTATATTATGACAGACCAGCTAGATCTACTGTCTCTATTATATTATGACAGACCAGCTAGATCTACTGTCTCTATTATATTATGACAGACCAGCTAGATCTACTGTCTCTATTATATTATGACAGACCAGCTAGATCTACTGTCTCTATTATATTATGGCAGACCGGCTAGATCTACTGCCTCTTTTACATGATGACAGACCAGCTAAATCTAATATCTCTATTATATTATGACAGACCAGCTAGATCTACTGTCTCTATTACATTATGACAGACCAGCTCGATCTTCTGTCTCTATTATATTATGACAGACCAGCAAGATCTAATGTCTCTATTATAATATGACAGACCAGCTAGATCTACTGTCTCTATTATATTATGACAGAACAGCTTGATCTACTGCCTCATTTACACGATGACAGACCAGCTAGATCTAATATCTCTATTATACTATGACAGACCAGATAGATCTACTGTTTCTATTACAATATGACACACCAGCTAGATCTAATATCTCTATTATATTATGACAGACCAGCTAGATCTACTGTCTCTATTATATTATGACAGACCAGCTAGATCTACTGTCTCTATTATATTATGACAGACCAGCTAGATCTACTGTCTCTAGTATAATATGACAGACCAGCTAGATCTACTGTCTCTATTATATTATGACAGACCAGCTAGATCTACTGTCTCTATTATATTATGACAGACCAGCTAGATCTACTGTCTCTATTATATTATGACAGACCAGCTAGATCTACTGTCTCTATTATATTATGACAGACCAGCTAGATCTACTGTTTCTATTATAATATGACAGACCAGCTAGATCTAATATCTCTATTATATTATGACAGACCAGCTAGATCTACTGTCTCTATTATATTATGACAGACCAGCTAGATCTACTGTCTCTATTATATTATGACAGACCAGCTAGATCTACTGCCTCTTTTATTGATGACAGACCAGCTAGATCTGACTGTCTCTATTATATTATGACAGACCAGCTAGATCTACTGTCTCTATTATATTATGACAGACCAGCTAGATCTACTGTCTCTATTATATTACAACAGACCAGCTAGATCTACTGTTTCTATTATATTATGACACACCAGCTAGATATAATATCTCTATTATATTATGACAGACCAGCTAGATCTACTGTCTCTATTATATTATGACAGACCAGCTAGATCTACTGTCTCTATTATAATTATGACAGACCAGCTAGATCTACTGTCTCTATTATATTATGACAGACCAGCTAGATCTACTGTCTCTATTATAATTATGACAGACCAGCTAGATCTACTGTCTCTATTATATTATGACAGACCAGCTAGATCTACTGCCTCTTTTACATGATGACAGACCAGCTAGATCTCTGTCTCTATTATATTATGAACAGACCAGCTAGATCTACTGTTTCTATTATATTATGACAGACCAGCTAGATCTAATATCTCTATTATATTATGACAGACCAGCTAGATCTACTGTCTCTATTATATTATGACAGACCAGCTAGATCTACTGTCTCTATTATATTATGACAGACCAGCTAGATCTACTGTCTCTATTATATTATGACAGACCAGCTAGATCTACTGCCTCTTTTTCATGATGACAGACCAGCTAGATCTGATATCTCTATTATATTATGACAGACCAGCTAGATCTACTGTTTCTATTATATTATGACAGACCAGCTAGATCTACTGTCTCTATTATATTATGACAGACCAGCTAGATCTACTGTCTCTATTATAATTTGACAGACCAGCTAGATCTAATATCTCTATTATATTATGACAGACCAGCTAGATCTACTGTCTCTATTATATTATGACAGACCAGCTTGATCTAATGTCTCTATTATATTATGACAGACAGGCTAGGACTAATGTCTCTATTATATTAAGACAGACCAGCTAGATCTACTGTCTCTATTATAATATGACAGACCAGCTAGATCTACAGTTTCCATTATATTATGACAGACCAGCTAGATCTACTGTCTCTATTATATTATGACAGACCAGCTAGATCTACTGCCTCTTTATATTGATGACAGACCAGCTAAATCTAATATCTCTATTATATTATGACAGACCAGCTAGATCTACTGTCTCTATTATATTATGACAGACCAGCTAGATCTTCTGTCTCTATTATATTATGACAGACCAGCTAGATCTACTGTCTCTATTATAATATGACAGACCAGCTAGATCTACTGTCTCTATTATATTATGACAGACCAGCTAGATCTACTGCCTCATTTATTATGACAGACCAGCTAGATCTAATATCTCTATTATATTATGACAGACCAGCTAGATCTACTGTCTCTATTATATTATGACAGACCAGCTAGATCTAATATCTCTATTATATTATGACAGACCAGCTAGATCTACTGTCTCTATTATATTATGACAGACCAGCTAGATCTACTGTCTCTATTATATTATGACAGACCAGCTAGATCTACTGTCTCTAGTATAATATGACAGACCAGCTAGATCTACTGTCTCTATTATATTATGACAGACCAGCTAGATCTACTGTCTCTATTATATTATGACAGACCAGCTAGATCTACTGTCTCTATTATATTATGACAGACCAGCTAGATCTACTGTCTCTATTATATTATGACAGACCAGCTAGATCTACTGTCTCTATTATATTATGACAGACCAGCTAGATCTAATGTCTCTATTATATTATGACAGACCAGCTAGATCTACTGTCTCTATTATATTATGACAGACCAGCTAGATCTACTGTCTCTAGTATAATATGACAGACCGGCTTGATCTACTGCCTCTTTTTCATGATGACAGACCAGCTAGATCTGATATCTCTATTATATTATGACAGACCAGCTAGATCTACTGTTTCTATTATAATATGACACACCAGCTAGATCTAATATCTCTATTATATTATGACAGACCAGCTAGATCTACTGTCTCTATTATATTATGACAGACCAGCTAGATCTACTGTCTCTTTTTATGATGACAGACCAGCTAGATCTCCTGTCTCTATTATAATTATGACAGACCAGCTAGATCTACTGTTTCTATTATATTATAACACCCAGCTAGATCTAATATCTCTATTATATTATGACAGACCAGCTAGATCTACTGTCTCTATTATATTATGACAGACCAGCTAGATCTACTGTCTCTATTATATTATGACAGACCAGCTAGATCTACTGTCTCTAGTATAATATGACAGACCAGCTAGATCTACTGTCTCTATTATATTATGACAGACCAGCTAGATCTACTGCCTCTTCTACATGATGACAGACCAGCTAGATCTTTACATTTTTACATTTCTATTATATTATGACAGACCAGTGGAGACAGCCACTGCATCTAAATCTTGTTGGGGGAGAAGGGGGGTAGAAGGATTACTTACCCTTACTTATATCCTATTCCTTGACAGACCAGCTAGATCTGTCCTGGCGTCGTGAGGGAGTTTGTTCCACCATTGGGGACAGAGCAGCTAACAGTTTTGACTGGGCTGAGCGGGAACTGTACTTATCAGTGGTAGGGAGGCAGACCAGCTAGATCTAGTGCCCTTGTTTGGGTGTAGGGCCTCAGAGCCTGGAGGTACTGAGGTGCCGTTCCCCTACAGCTTATGACAGACCAGGTCTAGATCTACTGTCTCTATTATAGAGATGACAGACACCAGCTGCGATCTACTGAGTTGTAGGGGTTTATGGCACAGGCAGGGACCCAGACCAGCTAGATCAAGACGGGAGATGACAAGTGCCTGGATTATGACCTGCGCCTTTTTCCTGTGTGAGGCAGACCATGCTGTAGAGCTGAACTGGAACTCACCGCCTTATATTATGACAACGACCAGCTAGATCTACTGTCTGGGAGGAGGACACAATGGAGTTGTCAACCGTGATGGCGACAGACCAGCTAGAAGAGGAGCTACTGTCTCTGATTAGCTAGGTGGTGATCCGTCATCCACACTGATATGTCTGCCAGACATGCAGATGCTACTGTCTCTATTATTATAATGACAACAGACCAGCTAGATCTACTGTTTCTATTATATTATAACAGACCAGCTAGATCTAATATCTCTATTATATTATGACAGACCAGCTAGATCTACTGTCTCTATTATATTATGACAGACCAGCTAGATCTACTGTCTCTATTATATTATGACAGACCAGCTAGATCTACTGTCTCTAGTATAATATGACAGACCAGCTAGATCTACTGTCTCTATTATATTATGACAGACCAGCTAGATCTACTGTCTCTTTATATGATGACAGACCAGCTAGATCTACTGTCTCTATTATATTATGACAGACCAGCTAGATCTATGTCTCTATTATATTATGACAGACCAGCTAGATCTACTGTCTCTATTATATTATGACAGACCAGCTAGATCTACTGTCTCTATTATAATATGACAGACCAGCTAGATCTAATATCTCTATTATATTATGACAGACCAGCTAGATCTACTGTCTCTATTATATTATGACAGACCAGCTAGATCTACTGTCTCTATTATATTATGACAGACCAGCTAGATCTACTGCCTCTTTTACATGATGACAGACCAGCTAGATCTGATATCTCTATTATATTATGACAGACCAGCTAGATCTACTGTTTCTATTATATTATGACAGACCAGCTAGATCTACTGTCTCTATTATATTATGACAGACCAGCTAGATCTACTGTCTCTATTATAATTTGACAGACCAGCTAGATCTAATATCTCTATTATATTATGACAGACCAGCTAGATCTACTGTCTCTATTATATTATGACAGACCAGCTAGATCTACTGTCTCTATTATATTATGACAGACCAGCTAGATCTACTGTCTCTATTATAATATGACAGACCAGCTAGATCTACTGTCTCTATTATATTATGACAGACCAGCTAGATCTACTGTCTCTATTATAATATGACAGACCAGCTAGATCTACTGTCTCTATTATATTATGACAGACCAGCTAGATCTACTGTCTCTATTATATTATGACAGACCAGCTAGATCTACTGTTTCTATTATAATATGACAGACCAGCTAGATCTAATATCTCTATTATATTATGACAGACCAGCTAGATCTACTGTCTCTATTATATTATGACAGACCAGCTAGATCTACTGTCTCTATTATATTATGACAGACCGGCTTGATCTACTGCCTCTTTTACATGATGACAGACCAGCTAGATCTCCTGTCTCTATTATAATTACAACAGACCAGCTAGATCTACTGTTTCTATTATATTATGACAGACCAGCTAGATCTAATATCTCTATTATATTATGACAGACCAGCTAGATCTACTGTCTCTATTATATTATGACAGACCAGCTAGATCTACTGTCTCTATTATATTATGACAGACCAGCTAGATCTACTGTCTCTATTATATTATGACAGACCAGCTAGATCTACTGTCTCTATTATATTATGACAGACCAGCTAGATCTACTGTCTCTATTATATTATGACAGACCAGCTAGATCTACTGTCTCTATTATATTATGACAGACCAGCTAGATCTACTGTCTCTAGTATAATATGACAGACCAGCTAGATCTACTGTCTCTATTATAATATGACAGACCAGCTAGATCTAATGTCTCTATTATATTATGACAGACCAGCTAGATCTACTGTCTCTATTATATTATGACAGACCAGCTAGATCTACTGTCTCTATTATATTATGACAGACCAGCTAGATCTACTGTCTCTAGTATAATATGACAGACCAGCTAGATCTACTGTCTCTATTATATTATGACAGACCAGCTAGATCTACTGCCTCTTTTATATGATGACAGACCAGCTAGATCTGATATCTCTATTATATTATGACAGACCAGCTAGATCTACTGTCTCTATTATATTATGACAGACCAGCTAGATCTACTGTCTCTATTATAATTACAACAGACCAGCTAGATCTACTGTTTCTATTATATTATGACAGACCAGCTAGATCTACTGTCTCTATTATATTATGACAGACCAGCTAGATCTACTGTCTCTATTATATTATGACAGACCAGCTAGATCTACTGTCTATTATATTATGACAGACCAGCTAGATCTAATGTCTCTATTATATTATGACAGACCAGCTTGATCTAATGTCTCTATTATATTATGACAGACCAGCTAGATCTACTGTCTCTATTATAATAAGACAGACCAGCTAGATCTACTGTCTCTATTATATTATGACAGACCAGCTAGATCTACATTTCTCTATTATATTATGACAGACCAGCTAGATCTACTGCCTCTTTTATATGATGACAGACCAGCTAGATCTACTATCTCTATTATATTATGACAGACCAGCTAGATCTACTGTTTCTATTATAATATGACACACCAGCTAGATCTAATATCTCTATTATATTATGACAGACCAGCTAGATCTACTGTCTCTATTATATTATGACAGACCAGCTAGATCTACTGTCTCTATTATATTATGACAGACCAGCTAGATCTACTGTCTCTTTTATAATGATGACAGACCAGCTAGATCTATATCTCTATTATATTATGACAGACCAGCTAGATCTACTGTTTCTATTATAATATGACACACCAGCTAGATCTAATATCTCTATTATATTATGACAGACCAGCTAGATCTACTGTCTCTATTATATTATGACAGACCAGCTAGATCTACTGTCTCTATTATATTATGACAGACCAGCTAGATCTACTGTCTCTATTATATTATGACAGACCAGCTAGATCTACTGTCTCTATTATATTATGACAGACCAGCTAGATCTACTGTCTCTATTATATTATGACAGACCAGCTAGATCTACTGTCTCTATTATATTATGACAGACCAGCTAGATCTACTGTCTCTATTATATTATGACAGACCAGCTAGATCTACTATCTCTATTATATTATGACAGACCAGCTAGATCTACTGTCTCTATTATATTATGACAGACCAGCTAGATCTACTGTCTCTATTATATTATGACAGACCAGCTAGATCTACTGTCTCTATTATATTATGACAGACCAGCTAGATCTACTGTCTCTATTATATTATGACAGACCAGCTAGATCTACTGTCTCTATTATATTATGACAGACCAGCTAGATCTACTGTCTCTATTATATTATGACAGACCAGCTAGATCTACTGTCTCTATTATATTATGACAGACCAGCTAGATCTACTGCTCTATTATATGATGACAGACCAGCTAGATCTACTGTCTCTATTATATTATGACAGACCAGCTAGATCTACTATCTCTATTATATTATGACAGACCAGCTAGATCTACTGTCTCTATTATATTATGACAGACCAGCTAGATCTACTGTCTCTATTATAATTATGACAGACCAGCTAGATCTACTGTTTCTATTATATTATGACAGACCAGCTAGATCTACTGTCTCTATTATATTATGACAGACCAGCTAGATCTACTGTCTCTTTTATATTATGACAGACCAGCTAGATCTACTGTCTCTATTATATTATGACAGACCAGCTAGATCTACTGCCTCTTTTTCATGATGACAGACCAGCTAGATCTGATATCTCTATTATATTATGACAGACCAGCTAGATCTACTGTTTCTATTATAATATGACAGACCAGCTAGATCTACTGTCTCTATTATATTATGACAGACCAGCTAGATCTACTGTCTCTATTATATTATGACAGACCAGCTAGATCTACTGTTTCTATTATAATATGACAGACCAGCTAGATCTAATATCTCTATTATATTATGACAGACCAGCTAGATCTACTGTCTCTATTATATTATGACAGACCAGCTAGATCTACTGTCTCTATTATATTATGACAGACCGGCTTGATCTACTGCCTCTTTTACATGATGACAGACCAGCTAGATCTCCTGTCTCTATTATAATTACAACAGACCAGCTAGATCTACTGTTTCTATTATATTATGACAGACCAGCTAGATCTAATGTCTCTATTATATTATGACAGACCAGCTAGATCTACTGTCTCTATTATATTATGACAGACCAGCTAGATCTACTGTCTCTATTATATTATGACAGACCAGCTAGATCTACTGTCTCTATTATAATATGACAGACCAGCTAGATCTACTGTCTCTAGTATAATATGACAGACCAGCTAGATCTACTGTCTCTATTATAATATGAAAGACTAGCTAGATCTATTGTTTCTAATATAATTTAACAGACCAGCTAGATCTACTGTCTCTATTATATTATGACAGACCAACTAGATCTACTGTCTCTATTATATTATGACAGACCAGCTAGATCTACTGTCTCTAGTATAATATGACAGACCAGCTAGATCTACTGTCTCTATTATATTATGACAGACCAGCTAGATCTACTGCCTCTTTTATCATGATGACAGACCAGCTAGATCTACTATCTCTATTATATTATGACAGACCAGCTAGATCTACTGTCTCTATTATATTATGACAGACCAGCTAGATCTACTGTCTCTATTATATTATGACAGACCAGCTAGATCTACTGTCTCTATTATAATATGACAGACCAGCTAGATCTACTATCTCTATTATATTATGACAGACCAGCTAGATCTACTGTCTCTATTATATTATGACAGACCAGCTAGATCTACTGTCTCTATTATATTATGACAGACCAGCTAGATCTAATGTCTCTATTATATTATGACAGACCAGCTAGATCTAATGTCTCTATTATATTATGACAGACCAGCTAGATCTACTGTCTCTATTATATTATGACAGACCAGCTAGATCTACTGTCTCTATTATATTATGACAGACCAGCTAGATCTACTGTCTCTATTATATTATGACAGACCAGCTAGATCTACTGTTTCTATTATATTATGACAGACCAGCTAGATCTACTGTCTCTTTTATATGATGACAGACCAGCTAGATCTAATGTCTCTATTATATTATGACAGACCAGCTAGATCTACTGTCTCTATTATATTATGACAGACCAGCTAGATCTACTGTCTCTATTATATTATGACAGACCAGCTAGATCTACTGTCTCTATTATATTATGACAGACCAGCTAGATCTACTGTCTCTATTATATTATGACAGACCAGCTAGATCTACTGCCTCTTTTTCATGATGACAGACCAGCTAGATCTGATATCTCTATTATATTATGACAGACCAGCTAGATCTACTGTTTCTATTATAATATGACACACCAGCTAGATCTAATATCTCTATTATATTATGACAGACCAGCTAGATCTACTGTCTCTATTATATTATGACAGCCCAGCTAGATCTACTGTCTCTATTATATTATGACAGACCGGCTAGATCTGCTGCCTCTTTTTCATGATGACAGACCAGCTAGATCTGATATCTCTATTATATTATGACAGACCAGCTAGATCTACTGTCTCTCGTATAATATGACAGACCAGCTAGATCTACTGTCTCTAGTATAATATGACAGACCAGCTAGATCTACTGTCTCTATTATAATACGACAGACCAGCTAGATCAAATCAAATCAAATCAAATCAAATCAAATCAAATTTATTTATATACAGACCAGCTAGATCTAAAACCTCTAAACAGACAGACCACAATGCAGGTGTAAAAGCACGGTGGCTAGGAAAAAAACTTATGAAAGACCAGCTAGATCTAACCGGGCTGTCTCCTCTTATATTATGACAGACCAGCTAGATCTACTGTCTCCAGCATGGTCGATAATATGAGAACAGAAACCAGCAGCATCTGGACTGGGGACTCTAGGAGCCATCATGTCAGGTAGTGACAGACCAGCTAGATCTACTGTGGCTCTCTTATATTATGACAGACCAGCTAGATCTAAATGTTCTCTGATTATATTATGACAGACCAGCTAGATCTACTGTCTCTATTATATTATGACAGACCAGCTAGATCTACTGTCTCTATTATATTATGACAGACCAGCTAGATCTACTGTCTCTATTATAATACTAGATCTACTGTTTCTATTATAATATGACACACCAGCTAGATCTAATATCTCTATTATATTATGACAGACCAGCTAGATCTACTGTCTCTATTATATTATGACAGACCAGCTAGATCTACTGTCTATTTTATATTATGACAGACCAGCTAGATCTACTGTCTCTATTATATTATGACAGACCAGCTAGATCTATTGTCTATTATATTATGACAGACCAGCTAGATCTACTGTTTCTATTATATTATGACACACCAGCTAGATCTACTGTCTCTATTATATTATGACAGACCAGCTAGATCTACTGTCTCTATTATATTATGACAGACCAGCTAGATCTACTGTCTCTATTATATTATGACAGACCAGCTAGATCTACTGTCTCTATTATATTATGACAGACCAGCTAGATCTACTGTCTATTTTATATTATGACAGACCAGCTAGATCTACTGTCTATTATATTATGACAGACCAGCTAGATCTACTGCCTCTTTTACATGATGACAGACCAGCTAGATCTAATATCTCTATTATATTATGACAGACCAGCTAGATCTACTGTTTCTATTATAATATGACACACCAGCTAGATCTACTGTCTCTATTATATTATGACAGACCAGCTAGATCTACTGTCTCTATTATATTATGACAGACCAGCTAGATCTACTGTCTCTATTATATTATGACAGACCAGCTAGATCTACTGTCTCTATTATATTATGACAGACCAGCTAGATCTAATGTCTCTATTATATTATGACAGACCAGCTTGATCTAATGTCTCTATTATATTATGACAGACAGGCTAGACTACTGTCTCTATTATATTATGACAGACCAGCTAGATCTACTGTCTCTATTATAATATGACAGACCAGCTAGATCTACAGTCTCTATTATATTATGACAGACCAGCTAGATCTACTGTCTCTATTATATTATGACAGACCAGCTAGATCTACTGTCTCTAGTATAATATGACAGACCAGCTAGATCTACTGCTCTATTATATGATGACAGACCAGCTAGATCTACTGTCTCTATTATATTATGACAGACCAGCTAGATCTACTGTCTCTATTATATTATGACAGACCAGCTAGATCTACTGTCTCTATTATATTATGACAGACCAGCTAGATCTACTGTCTCTAGTATAATATGACAGACCAGCTAGATCTACTGTCTCTATTATATTATGACAGACCAGCTAGATCTACTGTCTCTATTATATTATGACAGACCAGCTAGATCTACTGTCTCTATTATATTATGACAGACCAGCTAGATCTACTGTTTCTATTATATTATGACAGACCAGCTAGATCTACTGTCTCTATTATATTATGACAGACCAGCTAGATCTACTGTCTCTATTATATTATGACAGACCAGCTAGATCTACTGTCTCTATTATATTATGACAGACCAGCTAGATCTACTGTCTCTATTATATTATGACAGACCAGCTAGATCTGTCTATTATATTATGACAGACCAGCTAGATCTAATGTCTCTATTATATTATGACAGACCAGCTTGATCTAATGTCTCTATTATATTATGACAGACAGGCTAGGACTAATGTCTCTATTATATTAAGACAGACCAGCTAGATCTACTGTCTCTATTATATTATGACAGACCAGCTAGATCTACAGTTTCCATTATATTATGACAGACCAGCTTGATCTACTGCCTCTTTTACATGATGACAGACCAGCTAGATCTAATATCTCTATTATATTATGACAGACCAGCTAGATCTACTGTTTCTATTATAATATGACACACCAGCTAGATCTAATATCTCTATTATATTATGACAGACCAGCTAGATCTACTGTCTCTATTATATTATGACAGACCAGCTAGATCTACTGTCTCTATTATATTATGACAGACCGGCTAGATCTACTGCCTCTTTTTCATGATGACAGACCAGCTAGATCTGATATCTCTATTATATTATGACAGACCAGCTAGATCTACTGTTTCTATTATAATATGACACACCAGCTAGATCTAATATCTCTATTATATTATGACAGACCAGCTAGATCTACTGTCTCTATTATATTATGACAGACCAGCTAGATCTACTGTCTCTATTATATTATGACAGACCAGCTAGATCTACTGTCTCTATTATAATTACACAGACCAGCTAGATCTACTGTCTCTATTATAATTATGACAGACCAGCTAGATCTACTGTTTCTATTATAATATGACAGACCAGCTAGATCTAATATCTCTATTATATTATGACAGACCAGCTAGATCTACTGTCTCTATTATATTATGACAGACCAGCTAGATCTACTGTCTCTATTATAATATGACAGACCAGCTAGATCTACTGTCTCTATTATATTATGACAGACCAGCTAGATCTACTATCTCTATTATATTATGACAGACCAGCTAGATCTACTGTCTCTATTATATTATGACAGACCAGCTAGATCTACTGTCTCTATTATATTATGACAGACCAGCTAGATCTACTGTCTCTATTATATTATGACAGACCAGCTAGATCTACTGTTTCTATTATATTATGACAGACCAGCTAGATCTACTATCTCTATTATATTATGACAGACCAGCTAGATCTAGTGTCTCTATTATATTATGACAGACCAGCTAGATCTACTGTCTCTATTATATTATGACAGACCAGCTAGATCTACTGTCTCTATTATATGATGACAGACCAGCTAGATCTACTGTCTCTATTATATTATGACAGACCAGCTAGATCTACTGTTTCTATTATATTATGACAGACCAGCTAGATCTAATATCTCTATTATATTATGACAGACCAGCTAGATCTACTGTCTCTATTATATTATGACAGACCAGCTAGATCTACTGTCTCTATTATATTATGACAGACCAGCTAGATCTACTGTCTCTATTATATTATGACAGACCAGCTAGATCTACTGTCTCTATTATATTATGACAGACCAGCTAGATCTACTGTCTCTATTATATTATGACAGACCAGCTAGATCTACTGTCTCTATTATATTATGACAGACCAGCTAGATCTACTGTCTCTAGTATATTATGACAGACCAGCTAGATCTACTGTCTCTATTATATTATGACAGACCAGCTAGATCTACTGTCTCTATTATATTATGACAGACCAGCTAGATCTACTGTCTCTATTATATTATGACAGACCAGCTAGATCTACTGTCTCTATTATATTATGACAGACCAGCTAGATCTACTGTCTCTAGTATAATATGACAGACCAGCTAGATCTACTGTCTCTATTATATTATGACAGACCAGCTAGATCTACTGCCTCTTTTTCATGATGACAGACCAGCTAGATCTGATATCTCTATTATATTATGACAGACCAGCTAGATCTACTGTTTCTATTATAATATGACAGACCAGCTAGATCTACTGTCTCTATTATATTATGACAGACCAGCTAGATCTACTGTCTCTATTATATTATGACAGACCAGCTAGATCTACTGTTTCTATTATAATTATGACAGACCAGCTAGATCTACTGTCTCTATTATATTATGACAGACCAGCTAGATCTACTGTCTCTATTATATTATGACAGACCAGCTAGATCTACTGTCTCTATTATATTATGACAGACCGGCTTGATCTACTGCCTCTTTTACATGATGACAGACCAGCTAGATCTCCTGTCTCTATTATAATTACAACAGACCAGCTAGATCTACTGTTTCTATTATATTATGACACACCAGCTAGATCGAATATCTCTATTATATTATGACAGACCAGCTAGATCTACTGTCTCTATTATATTATGACAGACCAGCTAGATCTACTGTCTCTATTATATTATGACAGACCAGCTAGATCTACTGTCTCTATTATATTATGACAGACCAGCTAGATCTACTGTCTCTATTATATTATGACAGACCAGCTAGATCTACTGTCTCTATTATATTATGACAGACCAGCTAGATCTACTGTCTCTATTATAATATGACAGACCAGCTAGATCTACTGTCTCTAGTATAATATGACAGACCAGCTAGATCTACTGTCTCTATTATAATACGACAGACCAGCTAGATCTAATATCTCTATTATATTATGACAGACCAGCTAGATCTACTGTCTCTATTATATTATGACAGACCAGCTAGATCTACTGTCTCTATTATATTATGACAGACCAGCTAGATCTACTGTCTCTAGTATAATATGACAGACCAGCTAGATCTACTGTCTCTATTATATTATGACAGACCAGCTAGATCTACTGCCTCTTTTTCATGATGACAGACCAGCTAGATCTGATATCTCTATTATATTATGACAGACCAGCTAGATCTACTGTCTCTATTATATTATGACAGACCAGCTAGATCTACTGTCTCTATTATAATTACAACAGACCAGCTAGATCTACTGTTTCTATTATATTATGACAGACCAGCTAGATCTACTGTCTCTATTATATTATGACAGACCAGCTAGATCTGTCTATTATATTATGACAGACCAGCTAGATCTAATGTCTCTATTATATTATGACAGACCAGCTAGATCTAATGTCTCTATTATATTATGACAGACCATTATATTAAGACAGACCAGATCTACTGTCTCTATTATATTATGACAGACCAGCTAGATCTACTGTCTCTATTATATTATGACAGACCAGCTAGATCTACTGTCTCTATTATATTATGACAGACCAGCTAGATCTACTGTCTCCATTATATTATGACAGACCAGCTAGATCTACTGCCTCTTTTACATGATGACAGACCAGCTAGATCTAATATCTCTATTATATTATGACAGACCAGCTAGATCTACTGTTTCTATTATAATATGACACACCAGCTAGATCTAATATCTCTATTATATTATGACAGACCAGCTAGATCTACTGTCTCTATTATATTATGACAGACCAGCTAGATCTACTGTCTCTATTATATTATGACAGACCAGCTAGATCTACTGCCTCTTTTTCATGATGACAGACCAGCTAGATCTGATATCTCTATTATATTATGACAGACCAGCTAGATCTACTGTTTCTATTATAATATGACACACCAGCTAGATCTAATATCTCTATTATATTATGACAGACCAGCTAGATCTACTGTCTCTATTATATTATGACAGACCAGCTAGATCTACTGTCTCTATTATATTATGACAGACCAGCTAGATCTACTGTCTCTATTATAATTACAACAGACCAGCTAGATCTACTGTTTCTATTATATTATGAGAGACCAGCTAGATATACTGTCTCTATTATATTATGACAGACCAGCAAGATCTACTGTCTTTATTATATTATGACAGACCAGCTAGATCTACTGTCTCTATTATATTATGACAGACCAGCTAGATCTACTGTCTCTATTATAATATGACAGACCAGCTAGATCTACTGTTTCTATTATATTATGACAGACCAGCTAGATCTACTGTCTCTATTATATTATGACAGACCAGCTAGATCTACTGTCTCTTTTATATTATGACAGACCAGCTAGATCTACTGTCTCTATTATATTATGACAGACCAGCTAGATCTACTGTCTATTATATTATGACAGACCAGCTAGATCTACTGTTTCTATTATATTATGACACACCAGCTAGATCTACTGTCTCTATTATATTATGACAGACCAGCTAGATCTACTGTCTCTATTATATTATGACAGACCAGCTAGATCTACTGTCTCTATTATATTATGACAGACCAGCTAGATCTACTGTCTCTATTATATTATGACAGACCGGCTAGATCTACTGCCTCTTTTTCATGATGACAGACCAGCTAGATCTGATATCTCTATTATATTATGACAGACCAGCTAGATCTACTGTCTCTATTATATTATGACAGACCAGCTAGATCTACTGTCTCTAGTATAATATGACAGACCAGCTAGATCTACTGTCTCTATTATATTATGACAGACCGGCTAGATCTACTGCTCTTTTTCATGATGACAGACCAGCTAGATCTGATATCTCTATTATATTATGACAGACCAGCTAGATCTACTGTCTCTATTATATTATGACAGACCAGCTAGATCTACTGTCTCTATTATATTATGACAGACCAGCTAGATCTACTGTCTCTATTATATTATGACAGACCAGCTAGATCTACTGTCTCTATTATATTATGACAGACCAGCTAGATCTACTGCCTCTTTTATGATGACAGACCAGCTAGATCTGATATCTCTATTATATTATGACAGACCAGCTAGATCTACTGTTTCTATTATATTATGACAGACCAGCTAGATCTACTGTCTCTATTATATTATGACAGACCAGCTAGATCTACTGTCTCTATTATATTATGACAGACCAGCTAGATCTACTGTCTCTATTATATTATGACAGACCAGCTAGATCTAATGTCTCTATTATATTATGACAGACCAGCTAGATCTACTGTCTCTATTATATTATGACAGACAGGCTAGGACTAATGTCTCTATTATATTAAGACAGACCAGCTAGATCTACTGTCTCTATTATATTATGACAGACCAGCTAGATCTACTGTCTCTATTATATTATGACAGACCAGCTAGATCTACTGTCTATTATATTATGACAGACCAGCTAGATCTACTGTCTCTATTATATTATGACAGACCAGCTAGATCTACTGTCTCTATTATATGATGACAGACCAGCTAGATCTAATGTCTCTATTATATATGACAGACCAGCTAGATCTACTGTCTCTATTATATTATGACAGACCAGCTAGATCTACTGTCTCTATTATATTATGACAGACCAGCTAGATCTACTGTCTCTATTATATTATGACAGACCAGCTAGATCTACTGTCTCTATTATATTATGACAGACCAGCTAGATCTACTGCCTCTTTTTCATGATGACAGACCAGCTAGATCTGATATCTCTATTATATTATGACAGACCAGCTAGATCTACTGTTTCTATTATATTATGACAGACCAGCTAGATCTACTGTCTCTATTATATTATGACAGACCAGCTAGATCTACTGTCTCTATTATATTATGACAGACCAGCTAGATCTACTGTCTCTATTATATTATGACAGACCAGCTAGATCTACTGTCTCTATTATATTATGACAGACCAGCTAGATCTACTGTCTATTATATTATGACAGACCAGCTAGATCTAATGTCTCTATTATATTATGACAGACCAGCTTGATCTAATGTCTCTATTATATTATGACAGACAGGCTAGGACTAATGTCTCTATTATATTAAGACAGACCAGCTAGATCTACTGTCTCTATTATATTATGACAGACCAGCTAGATCTACAGTTTCCATTATATTATGACAGACCAGCTTGATCTACTGCCTCTTTTACATGATGACAGACCAGCTAGATCTAATATCTCTATTATATTATGACAGACCAGCTAGATCTACTGTTTCTATTATAATATGACACACCAGCTAGATCTAATATCTCTATTATATTATGACAGACCAGCTAGATCTACTGTCTCTATTATATTATGACAGACCAGCTAGATCTACTGTCTCTATTATATTATGACAGACCAGCTAGATCTACTGCCTCTTTTTCATGATGACAGACCAGCTAGATCTGATATCTCTATTATATTATGACAGACCAGCTAGATCTACTGTCTCTATTATATTATGACAGACCAGCTAGATCTAATATCTCTATTATATTATGACAGACCAGCTAGATCTACTGTCTCTATTATATTATGACAGACCAGCTAGATCTACTGTCTCTATTATATTATGACAGACCAGCTAGATCTCCTGTCTCTATTATAATTACAACAGACCATCTAGATCTACTGTTTCTATTATATTATGACACACCAGCTAGATCTACTGTTTCTATTATAATATGACACACCAGCTAGATCTAATATCTCTATTATATTATGACAGACCAGCTAGATCTACTGTCTCTATTATATTATGACAGACCAGCTAGATCTACTGTCTCTATTATATTATGACAGACCAGCTAGATCTACTGTCTCTATTATATTATGACAGACCAGCTAGATCTACTGTCTCTATTATATTATGACAGACCAGCTAGATCTACTGTCTCTATTATATTATGACAGACCAGCTAGATCTACTGTCTCTATTATATTATGACAGACCAGCTAGATCTACTGTCTCTTTTATATGATGACAGACCAGCTAGATCTACTGTCTCTCTATTATATTATGACAGACCAGCTAGATCTACTGTCTCTATTATATTATGACAGACCAGCTAGATCTGATATCTCTATTATATTATGACAGACCAGCTAGATCTACTGTCTCTATTATAATATGACAGACCAGCTAGATCTACTGTCTCTATTATATTATGACAGACCAGCTAGATCTACTGTCTCTATTATATTATGACAGACCAGCTAGATCTACTGTCTCTATTATATTATGACAGACCAGCTAGATCTACTGTCTCTATTATATTATGACAGACCAGCTAGATCTACTGTCTCTATTATATTATGACAGACCAGCTAGATCTACTGTCTCTATTATATTATGACAGACCAGCTAGATCTACTGTCTCTATTATATTATGACAGACCAGCTAGATCTACTGCCTCTTTATATGATGACAGACCAGCTAGATCTGTATCTCTATTATATTATGACAGACCAGCTAGATCTACTGTCTCTATTATATTATGACAGACCAGCTAGATCTACTGTCTCTATTATATTATGACAGACCAGCTAGATCTACTGTCTCTATTATAATATGACAGACCAGCTAGATCTACTGTCTCTATTATATTATGACAGACCAGCTAGATCTACTGCCTCTTTTATATGATGACAGACCAGCTAGATCTACTATCTCTATTATATTATGACAGACCAGCTAGATCTACTGTTTCTATTATATTATGACAGACCAGCTAGATCTACTGTCTCTATTATATTATGACAGACCAGCTAGATCTACTGTCTCTATTATATTATGACAGACCAGCTAGATCTACTGCTCTTTTTCATGATGACAGACCAGCTAGATCTGATCTCTATTATATTATGACAGACCAGCTAGATCTACTGTCTCTATTATATTATGACAGACCAGCTAGATCTACTGTCTCTATTATATTATGACAGACCAGCTAGATCTACTGTCTCTATTATATTATGACAGACCAGCTAGATCTACTGTCTCTATTATATTATGACAGACCAGCTAGATCTACTGCCTCTTTTATATGATGACAGACCAGCTAGATCTACTGTCTCTATTATATTATGACAGACCAGCTAGATCTACTGTCTCTTTTATATGATGACAGACCAGCTAGATCTAATATCTCTATTATATTATGACAGACCAGCTAGATCTACTGTCTCTATTATATTATGACAGACCAGCTAGATCTACTGTCTCTATTATATTATGACAGACCAGCTAGATCTACTGTCTCTATTATAATATGACAGACCAGCTAGATCTACTGTTTCTATTATAATATGACAGACCAGCTAGATCTACTGTCTCTATTATATTATGACAGACCAGCTAGATCTACTGTCTCTATTATATTATGACAGACCAGCTAGATCTACTGTCTCTATTATAATTATGACAGACCAGCTAGATCTACTGTCTCTATTATATTATGACAGACCAGCTAGATCTACTGTCTCTATTATATTATGACAGACCAGCTAGATCTACTGTCTCTATTATATTATGACAGACCAGCTAGATCTACTGTCTCTATTATATTATGACAGACCAGCTAGATCTACTGTCTCTTTTATATTATGACAGACCAGCTAGATCTACTGTCTCTATTATATTATGACAGACCAGCTAGATCTACTGCCTCTTTTTATGATGACAGACCAGCTAGATCTGATATCTCTATTATATTATGACAGACCAGCTAGATCTACTGTCTCTATTATATTATGACAGACCAGCTAGATCTACTGTCTCTATTATATTATGACAGACCAGCTAGATCTACTGTCTCTATTATATTATGACAGACCAGCTAGATCTACTGTCTCTATTATATTATGACAGACCAGCTAGATCTACTGTCTCTATTATATTATGACAGACCAGCTAGATCTGACTATCTCTATTATATTATGACAGACCAGCTAGATCTACTGCCTCTTTATACATATGACAGACCAGCTAGATCTAATATCTCTATTATATTATGACAGACCAGCTAGATCTACTGTCTCTATTATATTATGACAGACCAGCTAGATCTACTGTCTCTATTATAATTACAACAGACCAGCTAGATCTACTGTCTCTATTATAATATGACAGACCAGCTAGATCTACTGTTTCTATTATAATTATGACACACCAGCTAGATCTAATGTCTCTATTATATTATGACAGACCAGCTAGATCTACTGTCTCTATTATATTATGACAGACCAGCTAGATCTACTGTCTCTACCAACAGACCAGCTAGATCTACTGTCTCTATTATATTATGACAGACCAGCTAGATCTACTGTCTCTTTTATATGATGACAGACCAGCTAGATCTACTGATATCTCTATTATATTATGACAGACCAGCTAGATCTACTGTCTCTATTATATTATGACAGACCAGCTAGATCTACTGTCTCTATTATATTATGACAGACCAGCTAGATCTACTGTCTCTATTATAATTATGACAGACCAGCTAGATCTAATATCTCTATTATATTATGACAGACCAGCTAGATCTACTGTCTCTATTATATTATGACAGACCAGCTAGATCTACTGTCTCTATTATATTATGACAGACCAGCTAGATCTACTGTCTCTATTATAATATGACAGACCAGCTAGATCTACTGTCTCTATTATATTATGACAGACCAGCTAGATCTACTGTCTCTTTTATGATGACAGACCAGCTAGATCTGATATCTCTATTATATCATGACAGACCAGCTAGATCTACTGTTTCTATTATAATATGACTCACCAGCTAGATCTACTGTCTCTATTATATTATGACAGACCAGCTAGATCTACTGTCTCTATTAAATTATGACAGACCAGCTAGATCTACTGTCTCTATTATATTATGACAGACCAGCTAGATCTACTGTTTCTATTATATTATGACAGACCAGCTTGATCTACTGCCTCTTTTACATGATGACAGACCAGCTAGATCTAATATCTCTATTATATTATGACAGACCAGCAAGATCTACTGTCTCTATTATAATATGACAGACCAGCTAGATCTACTGTCTCTATTATATTATGACAGACCAGCTAGATCTACTGTCTCTATTATATTATGACAGACCAGCTAGATCTACTGCCTCTTTTATGATGACAGACCAGCTAGATCTACTGTCTCTATTATATTATGACAGACCAGCTAGATCTACTGTCTCTATTATAATTACAACAGACCAGCTAGATCTACTGTTTCTATTATATTATGACAGACCAGCAAGATCTACTGTCTTTATTATATTATGACAGACCAGCTAGATCTACTGTCTATTTTATATTATGACAGACCAGCTAGATCTACTGTCTCTATTATATTATGACAGACCGGCTAGATCTACTGCCTCTTTTTCATGATGACAGACCAGCTAGATCTGATATCTCTATTATATTATGACAGACTAGCTAGATCTACTGCCTCTTTTACATGATGACAGACCAGCTAGATCTGATATCTCTATTATATTATGACAGACCAGCTAGATCTACTGTTTCTATTATAATATGACACACCAGCTAGATCTACTGTCTCTATTATATTATGACAGACCAGCTAGATCTACTGTCTCTATTATATTATGACAGACCAGCTAGATCTAATGTCTCTATTATATTATGACAGACCAGCTAGATCTACTGTCTCTATTATATTATGACAGACCAGCTAGATCTACTGTCTCTATTATATTATGACAGACCAGCTAGATCTACTGTCTCTATTATATTATGACAGACCAGCTAGATCTACTGTCTCTATTATATTATGACAGACCAGCTAGATCTACTGTCTCTTTTACATGATGACAGACCAGCTAGATCTAATATCTCTATTATATTATGACAGACCAGCTAGATCTACTGTCTCTATTATATTATGACAGACCAGCTAGATCTACTGTCTCTATTATATTATGACAGACCAGCTAGATCTACTGTCTCTATATAATATGACAGACCAGCTAGATCTACTGTCTCTATTATATTATGACAGACCAGCTAGATCTACTGCCTCTTTTATGATGACAGACCAGCTAGATCTGATATCTCTATTATATTATGACAGACCAGCTAGATCTACTGTTTCTATTATAATATGACAGACCAGCTAGATCTACTGTCTCTATTATATTATGACAGACCAGCTAGATCTACTGTCTCTATTATATTATGACAGACCAGCTAGATCTACTGCTCTTTTATCATGATGACAGACCAGCTAGATCTGATATCTCTATTATATTATGACAGACCAGCTAGATCTACTGTCTCTTTTACATGATGACAGACCAGCTAGATCTACTGTCTCTATTATATTATGACAGACCAGCTAGATCTACTGTCTCTATTATATTATGACAGACCAGCTAGATCTACTGTCTCTATTATACTATGACAGACCAGCTAGATCTACTGTCTCTATTATATTATGACAGACCAGCTAGATCTACTATCTCTATTATATTATGACAGACCAGCTAGATCTACTGTTTCTTTTACATGATGACAGACCAGCTAGATCTATATCTCTATTATATTATGACAGACCAGCTAGATCTACTGTCTCTATTATATTATGACAGACCAGCTAGATCTACTGTCTCTATTATAATATGACAGACCAGCTAGATCTACTGTCTCTATTATAATATGACAGACCAGCTAGATCTACTGTTTCTATTATAATATGACAGACCAGCTAGATCTAATATCTCTATTATATTATGACAGACCAGCTAGATCTACTGTCTCTATTATATTATGACAGACCAGCTAGATCTACTGTCTCTATTATATTATGACAGACCAGCTAGATCTACTGTCTCTATTATATTATGACAGACCAGCTAGATCTACTGTCTCTATTATAATTATGACAGACCAGCTAGATCTACTGTCTCTATTATATTATGACAGACCAGCTAGATCTACTGTCTCTATTATATTATGACAGACCAGCTAGATCTACTGTCTCTATTATATTATGACAGACCAGCTAGATCTACTGTCTCTATTATATTATGACAGACCAGCTAGATCTACTGCCTCTTTTTCATGATGACAGACCAGCTAGATCTGATATCTCTATTATATTATGACAGACCAGCTAGATCTACTGTCTCTATTATATGATGACAGACCAGCTAGATCTACTGTCTCTATTATATTATGACAGACCAGCTAGATCTACTGTCTCTATTATATTATGACAGACCAGCTAGATCTACTGTCTCTATTATATTATGACAGACCAGCTAGATCTACTGCCTCTTTTTATGATGACAGACCAGCTAGATCTGTATCTCTATTATATTATGACACACCAGCTAGATCTACTGTCTCTATTATATTATGACAGACCAGCTAGATCTACTGTCTCTATTATATTATGACAGACCAGCTAGATCTACTGTCTCTATTATATTATGACAGACCAGCTAGATCTACTGTCTCTATTATATTATGACAGACCAGCTAGATCTACTGTCTCTATTATAATACGACAGAGCAGCTAGATCTACTGTTTCTATTATAATATGACACACCAGCTAGATATAATATCTCTATTATATTATGACAGACCAGCTAGATCTACTGTCTCTATTATATTATGACAGACCAGCTAGAGCTACTGTCTCTATTATAATATGACAGACCAGCTAGATCTACTGTCTCTATTATATTATGACAGACCAGCTAGATCTACTGTCTTTTTTATGATGACAGACCAGCTAGATCTACTGTCTCTATTATATTATGACAGACCAGCTAGATCTACTGTCTCTATTATATTATGACAGACCAGCTAGATCTACTGTCTCTATTATATTATGACAGACCAGCTAGATCTACTGTCTCTATTATAATTATGACAGACCAGCTAGATCTAATATCTCTATTATATTATGACAGACCAGCTAGATCTACTGTCTCTATTATATTATGACAGACCAGCTAGATCTACTGTCTCTATTATATTATGACAGACCAGCTAGATCTACTGTCTCTATTATATTATGACAGACCAGCTAGATCTACTGTCTCTATTATATTATGACAGACCAGCTAGATCTAATATCTCTATTATATTATGACAGACCAGCTAGATCTACTGTCTCTATTATATTATGACAGACCAGCTAGATCTACTGTCTCTATTATATTATGACAGACCAGCTAGATCTACTGCCTCTTTTTCATGATGACAGACCAGCTAGTTCTGATGTCTCTATTATATTATGACAGACCAGCTAGATCTACTGTCTCTATTATATTATGACAGACCAGCTAGATCTACTGTCTCTATTATATTATGACAGACCAGCTAGATCTACTGTCTCTATTATATTATGACAGACCAGCTAGATCTACTGTCTCTATTATATTATGACAGACCAGCTAGATCTACTGCCTCTTTTTCATATTATGACAGACCAGCTAGATCTGATATCTCTATTATATTATGACAGACCAGCTAGATCTACTGTCTTTTACATGATGACAGACCAGCTAGATCTAATATCTCTATTATATTATGACAGACCAGCTAGATCTACTGTCTCTATTATATTATGACAGACCAGCTAGATCTACTGTCTCTATTATAATTACAACAGACCAGCTAGATCTACTGTCTCTATTATAATATGACAGACCAGCTAGATCTACTGTTTCTATTATAATATGACAGACCAGCTAGATCTAATATCTCTATTATATTATGACAGACCAGCTAGATCTACTGTCTCTATTATATTATGACAGACCAGCTAGATCTACTGTCTCTATTATATTATGACAGACCAGCTAGATCTACTGTCTCTATTATATTATGACAGACCAGCTAGATCTACTGTCTCTATTATAATTACAACAGACCAGCTAGATCTACTGTCTCTATTATATTATGACAGACCAGCAAGATCTACTGTCTTTATTATATTATGACAGACCAGCTAGATCTACTGTCTCTATTATATTATGACAGACCAGCTAGATCTACTGTCTCTATTATATTATGACAGACCGGCTAGATCTACTGCCTCTTTTTCATGATGACAGACCAGCTAGATCTGATATCTCTATTATATTATGACAGACCAGCTAGATCTACTGTCTCTATTATATTATGACAGACCAGCTAGATCTACTGTCTCTATTATATTATGACAGACCAGCTAGATCTACTGTCTCTATTATATTATGACAGACCAGCTAGATCTACTGTCTCTATTATATTATGACAGACCAGCTAGATCTACTGTCTCTATTATAATGATGACAGACCAGCTAGATCTGTATCTCTATTATATTATGACAGACCAGCTAGATCTACTGCCTCTTTTACATGATGACAGACCAGCTAGATCTACTGTTTCTATTATATTATGACAGACCAGCTAGATCTACTGTCTCTATTATATTATGACAGACCAGCTAGATCTACTGTCTCTATTATAATTACAACAGACCAGCTAGATCTACTGTCTCTATTATAATACGACAGAGCAGCTAGATCTACTGTTTCTATTATAATATGACACACCAGCTAGATCTAATATCTCTATTATATTATGACAGACCAGCTAGATCTACTGTCTCTATTATATTATGACAGACCAGCTAGATCTACTGTCTCTATTATATTATGACAGACCAGCTAGATCTACTGTCTCTAGTATAATATGACAGACCAGCTAGATCTACTGTCTCTTTTATCATGATGACAGACCAGCTAGATCTACTGCCTCTATTATATTATGACAGACCAGCTCAATATACTGTCTCTATTATATTATGACATACCAGCTAGATCTACTGTCTCTATTATATTATGACAGACCAGCTAGATCTACTGTCTCTATTATAATTTGACAGACCAGCTAGATCTACTGTCTCTATTATATTATGACAGACCAGCTAGATCTACTGTCTCTATTATATTATGACAGACCAGCTAGATCTACTGTCTCTATTATATTATGACAGACCAGCTAGATCTACTGTCTCTATTATAATATGACAGACCAGCTAGATCTACTGTCTCTATTATATTATGACAGACCGGCTAGATCTACTGCCTCTTTTTCATGATGACAGACCAGCTAGATCTACTGTCTCTATTATATTATGACAGACCAGCTAGATCTACTGTTTCTATTATAATATGACAGACCAGCTAGATCTACTGTCTCTATTATATTATGACAGACCAGCTAGATCTACTGTCTCTATTATATTATGACAGACCAGCTAGATCTACTGTCTCTATTATATTATGACAGACCAGCTAGATCTACAGTCTCTATTATATTATGACAGACCAGCTAGATCTACTGCCTCTTTTACATGATGACAGACCAGCTAGATCTAATATCTCTATTATATTATGACAGACCAGCTAGATCTACTGTCTCTATTATATTATGACAGACCAGCTAGATCTACTGTCTCTATTATATTATGACAGACCAGCTAGATCTACTGTCTCTATTATATTATGACAGACCGGCTAGATCTACTGCCTCTTTTTCATGATGACAGACCAGCTAGATCTGATATCTCTATTATATTATGACAGACCAGCTAGATCTACTGTCTCTATTATAATTACAACAGACCAGCTAGATCTACTGTCTCTATTATATTATGACAGACCAGCTAGATCTACTGTCTCTATTATATTATGACAGACCAGCAAGATCTACTGTCTTTATTATATTATGACAGACCAGCTAGATCTACTGTCTATTTTATATTATGACAGACCAGCTAGATCTACTGCTCTTTTTCATGATGACAGACCAGCTAGATCTGTATCTCTATTATATTATGACAGACCAGCTAGATCTACTGCCTCTTTTACATGATGACAGACCAGCTAGATCTACTATCTCTATTATATTATGACAGACCAGCTAGATCTACTGTCTCTATTATATTATGACAGACCAGCTAGATCTACTGTCTCTATTATATTATGACAGACCAGCTAGATCTACTGTCTCTATTATATTATGACAGACCAGCTAGATCTACTGTCTCTATTATATTATGACAGACCAGCTAGATCTACTGTCTCTATTATAATATGACAGACCAGCTAGATCTACAGTTTCCATTATATTATGACAGACCAGCTAGATCTACTGTCTCTATTATATTATGACAGACCAGCTAGATCTACTGTCTCTAGTAAAATATGACAGACCGGCTAGATCTACTGCCTCTTTTACATGATGACAGACCAGCTAGATCTAATATCTCTATTATATTATGACAGACCAGCTAGATCTACTGTCTCTATTATATTATGACAGACCAGCTAGATCTACTGTCTCTATTATATTATGACAGACCAGCTAGATCTACTGTCTCTAGTATAATATGACAGACCAGCTAGATCTACTGTCTCTATTATATTATGACAGACCGGCTAGATCTACTGCCTCTTTTTCATGATGACAGACCAGCTAGATCTGATATCTCTATTATATTATGACAGACCAGCTAGATCTACTGTTTCTATTATATTATGACAGACCAGCTAGATCTACTGTCTCTATTATATTATGACAGACCAGCTAGATCTACTGTCTCTATTATATTATGACAGACCAGATCTACTGATGATGACAGACCAGCTAGATCTGATATCTCTATTATATTATGACAGACCAGCTAGATCTACTGCCTCTTTTACATGATGACAGACCAGCTAGATCTACTGTCTCTATTATATTATGACAGACCAGCTAGATCTACTGTCTCTATTCTATTATGACAGACCAGCTAGATCTACTGTCTCTATTATACTATGACAGACCGGCTAGATCTACTGCCTCTTTTTCATGATGACAGACCAGCTAGATCTGATATCTCTATTATATTATGACAGACCAGCTAGATCTACTGCCTCTTTTACATGATGACAGACCAGCTAGATCTAATATCTCTATTATATTATGACAGACCAGCTAGATCTACTGTCTCTATTATATTATGACAGACCAGCTAGATCTACTGTCTCTATTATAATTACAACAGACCAGCTAGATCTACTGTCTCTATTATAATACGACAGAGCAGCTAGATCTACTGTTTCTATTATAATATGACACACCAGCTAGATCTAATATCTCTATTATATTATGACAGACCAGCTAGATCTACTGTCTCTATTATATTATGACAGACCAGCTAGATCTACTGTCTCTATTATATTATGACAGACCAGCTAGATCTACTGTCTCTATTATATTATGACAGACCAGCTAGATCTACTGTCTCTATTATAATATGACAGACCAGCTAGATCTACAGTTTCCATTATATTATGACAGACCAGCTAGATCTACTGTCTCTATTATATTATGACACACCAGCTAGATCTACTGTCTCTTTATATTATGACAGACCAGCTAGATCTACTGTCTCTATTATATTATGACAGACCGGCTAGATCTACTGCCTCTTTTTCATGATGACAGACCAGCTAGATCTGATATCTCTATTATATTATGACAGACCAGCTAGATCTACTGCCTCTTTTACATGATGACAGACCAGCTAGATCTACTGCCTCTTTTACATGATGACAGACCAGCTAGATCTAATATCTCTATTATATTATGACAGACCAGCTAGATATACTGTCTCTATTATATTATGACAGACCAGCTAGATATACTGTCTCTATTATATTATGACAGACCAGCTAGATCTACTGTCTCTATTATATTATGACAGACCAGCTAGATCTACTGTCTCTTTATATGATGACAGACCAGCTAGATCTAATATCTCTATTATATTATGACAGACCAGCTAGATCTACTGTCTCTATTATATTATGACAGACCAGCTAGATCTACTGTCTCTATTATAATTACAACAGACCAGCTAGATCTACTGTCTCTATTATATTATGACAGACCAGCTAGATCTACTGTTTCTATTATAATATGACACACCAGCTAGATCTAATATCTCTATTATATTATGACAGACCAGCTAGATCTACTGTCTCTATTATATTATGACAGACCAGCTAGATCTACTGTCTCTATCATAATTACAACAGACCAGCTAGATCTACTGTCTCTATTATATTATGACAGACCGGCTAGATCTACTGCCTCTTTTTCATGATGACAGACCAGCTAGATCTGATATCTCTATTATATTATGACAGACCAGCTAGATCTACTGTTTCTATTATATTATGACAGACCAGCTAGATCTACTGTCTCTATTATATTATGACAGACCAGCTAGATCTACTGTCTCTATTATAATTATGACAGACCAGCTAGATCTAATATCTCTATTATATTATGACAGACCAGCTAGATCTACTGTCTCTATTATATTATGACAGACCAGCTAGATCTACTGTCTCTATTATATTATGACAGACCAGCTAGATCTACTGTCTCTAGTATAATATGACAGACCAGCTAGATCTACTGTCTCTATTATATTATGACAGACCAGCTAGATCTAATATCTCTATTATATTATGACAGACCAGCTAGATCTACTGTCTCTATTATATTATGACAGACCAGCTAGATCTACTGTCTCTATTATATTATGACAGACCGGCTAGATCTACTGCCTCTTTTTCATGATGACAGACCAGCTAGATCTGATATCTCTATTATATTATGACAGACCAGCTAGATCTACTGTTTCTATTATAATATGACACACCAGCTAGATCTAATATCTCTATTATATTATGACAGACCAGCTAGATCTACTGTCTCTATTATATTATGACAGACCAGCTAGATCTACTGTCTCTATTATATTATGACAGACCAGCTAGATCTACTGTCTCTATTATAATTACAACAGACCAGCTAGATCTACTGTCTCTATTATAATACGACAGAGCAGCTAGATCTACTGTTTCTATTATAATATGACACACCAGCTAGATCTAATATCTCTATTATATTATGACAGACCAGCTAGATCTACTGTCTCTATTATATTATGACAGACCAGCTAGATCTACTGTCTCTATTATAATTACAACAGACCAGCTAGATCTACTGTTTCTATTATATTATGACAGACCTGCAAGATCTACTGTCTTTATTATATTATGACAGACCAGCTAGATCTACTGTCTCTATTATATTATGACAGACCAGCTAGATCTACTGTCTCTATTATCATGATGACAGACCAGCTAGATCTGACTATCTCTATTATATTATGACAGACTAGCTAGATCTACTGCCTCTTTTACATGATGACAGACCAGCTAGATCTGATATCTCTATTATATTATGACAGACCAGCTAGATCTACTGTTTCTATTATAATATGACACACCAGCTAGATCTACTGTCTCTATTATATTATGACAGACCAGCTAGATCTACTGTCTCTATTATATTATGACAGACAGGCTAGGACTAATGTCTCTATTATATTAAGACAGACCAGCTAGATCTACTGTCTCTATTATAATATGACAGACCAGCTAGATCTACAGTTTCCATTATATTATGACAGACCAGCTAGATCTACTGTCTCTATTATATTATGACAGACCAGCTAGATCTACTGTCTCTAGTAAAATATGACAGACCGGCTAGATCTACTGCCTCTTTTACATGATGACAGACCAGCTAGATCTAATATCTCTATTATATTATGACAGACCAGCGAGATCTACTGTCTCTATTATATTATGACAGACCAGCTCGATCTACTGTCTCTATTATATTATGACAGACCAGCTAGATCTACTGTCTCTAGTATAATATGACAGACCAGCTAGATCTACTGTCTCTATTATATTATGACAGACCGGCTAGATCTACTGCCTCTTTTTCATGATGACAGACCAGCTAGATCTGATATCTCTATTATATTATGACAGAACAGCTAGATCTACTGTTTCTATTATAATATGACACACCAGCTAGATCTACTGTCTCTATTATATTATGACAGACCAGCTAGATCTACTGTCTCTATTATATTATGACAGACCGGCTAGATCTACTGCCTCTTTTTCATGATGACAGACCAGCTAGATCTGATATCTCTATTATATTATGACAGACCAGCTAGATCTACTGCCTCTTTTACATGATGACAGACCAGCTAGATCTACTGTCTCTATTATATTATGACAGACCAGCTAGATCTACTGTCTCTATTCTATTATGACAGACCAGCTAGATCTACTGTCTCTATTATACTATGACAGACCAGCTAGATCTACTGCCTCTTTTATTGATGACAGACCAGCTAGATCTGATATCTCTATTATATTATGACAGACCAGCTAGATCTACTGCCTCTTTTACATGATGACAGACCAGCTAGATCTAATATCTCTATTATATTATGACAGACCAGCTAGATCTACTGTCTCTATTATATTATGACAGACCAGCTAGATCTACTGTCTCTATTATAATTACAACAGACCAGCTAGATCTACTGTCTCTATTATAATACGACAGAGCAGCTAGATCTACTGTTTCTATTATAATATGACACACCAGCTAGATCTAATATCTCTATTATATTATGACAGACCAGCTAGATCTACTGTCTCTATTATATTATGACAGACCAGCTAGATCTACTGTCTCTATCATAATTACAACAGACCAGCTAGATCTACTGTCTCTATTATATTATGACAGACCGGCTAGATCTACTGCCTCTTTTTCATGATGACAGACCAGCTAGATCTGATATCTCTATTATATTATGACAGACCAGCTAGATCTACTGTTTCTATTATATTATGACAGACCAGCTAGATCTACTGTCTCTATTATATTATGACAGACCAGCTAGATCTACTGTCTCTATTATAATTTGACAGACCAGCTAGATCTAATATCTCTATTATATTATGACAGACCAGCTAGATCTACTGTCTCTATTATATTATGACAGACCAGCTAGATCTACTGTCTCTATTATATTATGACAGACCAGCTAGATCTACTGTCTCTAGTATAATATGACAGACCAGCTAGATCTACTGTCTCTATTATATTATGACAGACCGGTTAGATCTACTGCCTCTTTTTCATGATGACAGACCAGCTAGATCTGATATCTCTATTATATCATGACAGACCAGCTAGATCTACTGTTTCTATTATAATATGACTCACCAGCTAGATCTACTGTCTCTATTATATTATGACAGACCAGCTAGATCGACTGTCTCTATTATATTATGACAGACCAGCTAGATCTACTGTTTCTATTATAATATGACACACCAGCTAGATCTAATATCTCTATTATATTATGACAGACCAGCTAGATCTACTGTCTCTATTATATTATGACAGACCAGCTAGATCTACTGTCTCTATTATATTATGACAGACCGGCTTGATCTACTGCCTCTTTTACATGATGACAGACCAGCTAGATCTCCTGTCTCTATTATAATTACAACAGACCAGCTAGATCTACTGTTTCTATTATATTATGACACACCAGCTAGATCTAATATCTCTATTATATTATGACAGACCAGCTAGATCTACTGTCTCTTTTATATTATGACAGACCAGCTAGATCTACTGTCTCTATTATATTATGACAGACCAGCTAGATCTACTGTCTCTAGTATAATATGACAGACCAGCTAGATCTACTGTCTCTAGTATATTATGACAGACCAGCTAGATCTACTGTCTCTATTATATTATGACAGACCAGCTAGATCTACTGTTTCTATTATATTATGACACACCAGCTAGATCGAATATCTCTATTATATTATGACAGACCAGCTAGATCTACTGTCTCTATTATATTATGACAGACCAGCTAGATCTACTGTCTCTATTATATTATGACAGACCAGCTAGATCTACTGTCTCTAGTATAATATGACAGACCAGCTAGATCTACTGTCTCTAGTATAATATGACAGACCAGCTAGATCTACTGTCTCTATTATAATACGACAGACCAGCTAGATCTAATATCTCTATTATATTATGACAGACCAGCTAGATCTACTGTCTCTATTATATTAAGACAGACCAGCTAGATCTACTGTCTCTATTATATTATGACAGACCAGCTAGATCTACTGTCTCTAGTATAATATGACAGACCAGCTAGATCTACTGTCTCTATTATATTATGACAGACCGGCTAGATCTACTGCCTCTCTTTATGATGACAGACCAGCTAGATCTGATATCTCTATTATATTATGACAGACCAGCTAGATCTACTGTCTCTATTATATTATGACAGACCAGCTAGATCTACTGTCTCTATTATAATTATGACAGACCAGCTAGATCTACTGTCTCTATTATATTATGACAGACCAGCTAGATCTACTGTCTCTATTATATTATGACAGACCAGCAAGATCTACTGTCTTTATTATATTATGACAGACCAGCTAGATCTACTGTCTCTTTTATATTATGACAGACCAGCTAGATCTACTGTTTATTATATAATGACAGACCAGCTAGATCTAATGTCTCTATTATATTATGACAGACCAGCTAGATCTAATGTCTCTATTATATTATGACAGACCAGCTAGATCTACTGTCTCTATTATATTATGACAGACCAGCTAGATCTACTGTCTCTATTATATTATGACAGACCAGCTAGATCTACTGTCTCTATTATATTATGACAGACCAGCTAGATCTACTGTTTCTATTATATTATGACAGACCAGCTAGATCTACTGTCTCTATTATATTATGACAGACCAGCTAGATCTACTGTCTCTATTACATGATGACAGACCAGCTAGATCTACTGTCTCTATTATAATTATGACAGACCAGCTAGATCTACTGTTTCTATTATATTATGACAGACCAGCTAGATCTAATATCTCTATTATATTATGACAGACCAGCTAGATCTACTGTCTCTATTATATTATGACAGACCAGCTAGATCTACTGTCTCTATTATATTATGACAGACCAGCTAGATCTACTGTCTCTAGTATAATATGACAGACCAGCTAGATCTACTGTCTCTATTATATTATGACAGACCAGCTAGATCTACTGCCTCTTTTTCATGATGACAGACCAGCTAGATCTGATATCTCTATTATATTATGACAGACCAGCTAGATCTACTGTTCTATTATAATATGACAGACCAGCTAGATCTACTGTCTCTATTATATTATGACAGACCAGCTAGATCTACTGTCTCTATTATATTATGACAGACCAGCTAGATCTACTGTCTCTATTATAATATGACAGACCAGCTAGATCTAATATCTCTATTATATTATGACAGACCAGCTAGATCTACTGTCTCTATTATATTATGACAGACCAGCTAGATCTACTGTCTCTATTATATTATGACAGACCAGCTAGATCTACTGTCTCTAGTTAATGATGACAGACCAGCTAGATCTACTGTCTCTATTATAATTACAACAGACCAGCTAGATCTACTGTTTCTATTATATTATGACAGACCAGCTAGATCGAATATCTCTATTATATTATGACAGACCAGCTAGATCTACTGTCTCTATTATATTATGACAGACCAGCTAGATCTACTGTCTCTATTATATTATGACAGACCAGCTAGATCTACTGTCTCTAGTATAATATGACAGACCAGCTAGATCTACTGTCTCTATTATATTATGACAGACCAGCTAGATCTACTGTCTCTATTATATGATGACAGACCAGCTAGATCTGATATCTCTATTATATTATGACAGACCAGCTAGATCTACTGTCTCTATTATAATATGACAGACCAGCTAGATCTACTGTCTCTATTATATTATGACAGACCAGCTAGATCTACTGTCTCTATTATATTATGACAGACCAGCTAGATCTACTGTCTCTATTATAATATGACAGACCAGCTAGATCTAATGTCTCTATTATATTATGACAGACCAGCTAGATCTACTGTCTCTATTATATTATGACAGACCAGCTAGATCTACTGTCTCTATTATATTATGACAGACCAGCTAGATCTACTGTCTCTATTATATTATGACAGACCAGCTAGATCTACTGTCTCTAGTATAATATGACAGACCAGCTAGATCTACTGTCTCTATTATATTATGACAGACCGGCTAGATCTACTGCCTCTATTATAATGATGACAGACCAGCTAGATCTGATATCTCTATTATATCATGACAGACCAGCTAGATCTACTGTTTCTATTATAATATGACAGACCAGCTAGATCTACTGTCTCTATTATATTATGACAGACCAGCTAGATCTACTGTCTCTATTATATTATGACAGACCAGCTAGATCTACTGTCTCTATTATAATACGACAGACCAGCTAGATCTAATATCTCTATTATATTATGACAGACCAGCTAGATCTACTGTCTCTATTATATTATGACAGACCAGCTAGATCTACTGTCTCTATTATATTATGACAGACCGGCTTGATCTACTGCCTCTTTTACATGATGACAGACCAGCTAGATCTCCTGTCTCTATTATAATTACAACAGACCAGCTAGATCTACTGTTTCTATTATATTATGACACACCAGCTAGATCGAATATCTCTATTATATTATGACAGACCAGCTAGATCTACTGTCTCTATTATATTATGACAGACCAGCTAGATCTACTGTCTCTATTATATTATGACAGACCAGCTAGATCTACTGTCTCTAGTATAATATGACAGACCAGCTAGATCTACTGTCTCTATTATATTATGACAGACCGGCTAGATCTACTGCCTCTTTTTCATGATGACAGACCAGCTAGATCTGATATCTCTATTATATTATGACAGACCAGCTAGATCTACTGTTTCTATTATAATATGACAGACCAGCTAGATCTACTGTCTCTATTATATTATGACAGACCAGCTAGATCTACTGTCTCTATTATATTATGACAGACCAGCTAGATCTACTGTTTCTATTATAATATGACAGACCAGCTAGATCTACTGTCTCTATTATATTATGACAGACCAGCTAGATCTACTGTCTCTATTATATTATGACAGACCAGCTAGATCTACTGTCTCTATTATATTATGACAGACCGGCTTGATCTACTGCCTCTTTTACATGATGACAGACCAGCTAGATCTCCTGTCTCTATTATAATTACAACAGACCAGCTAGATCTACTGTTTCTATTATATTATGACACACCAGCTAGATCGAATATCTCTATTATATTATGACAGACCAGCTAGATCTACTGTCTCTTTTATATTATGACAGACCAGCTAGATCTACTGTCTCTATTATATTATGACAGACCAGCTAGATCTACTGTCTCTAGTATAATATGACAGACCAGCTAGATCTACTGTCTCTAGTATATTATGACAGACCAGCTAGATCTACTGTCTCTATTATATTATGACAGACCAGCTAGATCTACTGTTTCTATTATATTATGACAGACCAGCTAGATCTACTGTCTCTAGTATAATATGACAGACCAGCTAGATCTACTGTCTCTAGTATAATATGACAGACCAGCTAGATCTACTGTCTCTATTATAATACGACAGACCAGCTAGATCTAATATCTCTATTATATTATGACAGACCAGCTAGATCTACTGTCTCTATTATATTATGACAGACCGGCTAGATCTACTGCCTCTTTTTCATGATGACAGACCAGCTAGATCTGATATCTCTATTATATTATGACAGACCAGCTAGATCTACTGTCTCTATTATATTATGACAGACCAGCTAGATCTACTGTCTCTATTATAATTACACAGACCAGCTAGATCTACTGTTTATTATATTATGACAGACCAGCTAGATCTACTGTCTCTATTATATTATGACAGACCAGCAAGATCTACTGTCTTTATTATATTATGACAGACCAGCTAGATCTACTGTCTCTTTTATATTATGACAGACCAGCTAGATCTACTGTTTATTATATAATGACAGACCAGCTAGATCTAATGTCTCTATTATATTATGACAGACCAGCTTGATCTAATGTCTCTATTATAATTACAACAGACCAGCTAGATCTACTGTTTCTATTATATTATGACAGACCAGCTAGATCTAATATCTCTATTATATTATGACAGACCGGCTTGATCTACTGCCTCTTTTATATGATGACAGACCAGCTAGATCTCCTGTCTCTATTATAATTACAACAGACCAGCTAGATCTACTGTTTCTATTATATTATGACACACCAGCTAGATCGAATATCTCTATTATATTATGATAGACCAGCTAGATCTACTGTCTCTATTATATTATGACAGACCAGCTAGATCTACTGTCTCTATTATATTATGACAGACCAGCTAGATCTACTGTCTCTAGTATAATATGACAGACCAGCTAGATCTACTGTCTCTAGTATAATATGACAGACCAGCTAGATCTACTGTCTCTATTATAATATGACAGACCAGCTAGATCTAATATCTCTATTATATTATGACAGACCAGCTAGATCTACTGTCTCTATTATATTATGACAGACCAGCTAGATCTACTGTCTCTATTATATTATGACAGACCAGCTAGATCTACTGTCTCTAGTATAATATGACAGACCAGCTAGATCTACTGTCTCTATTATATTATGACAGACCGGCTAGATCTACTGCCTCTTTTTCATGATGACAGACCAGCTAGATCTGATATCTCTATTATATTATGACAGACCAGCTAGATCTACTGTCTCTATTATATTATGACAGACCAGCTAGATCTACTGTCTCTATTATAATTACAACAGACCAGCTAGATCTACTGTTTCTATTATATTATGACAGACCAGCTAGATCTACTGTCTCTATTATATTATGACAGACCAGCAAGATCTACTGTCTTTATTATATTATGACAGACCAGCTAGATCTACTGTCTATTTTATATTATGACAGACCAGCTAGATCTACTGTTTATTATATAATGACAGACCAGCTAGATCTAATGTCTCTATTATATTATGACAGACCAGCTTGATCTAATGTCTCTATTATAATTACAACAGACCAGCTAGATCTACTGTTTCTATTATATTATGACAGACCAGCTAGATCTAATATCTCTATTATATTATGACAGACCAGCTAGATCTACTGTCTCTATTATATTATGACAGACCAGCTAGATCTACTGTCTCTATTATATTATGACAGACCAGCTATATCTACTGTCTCTAGTATAATATGACAGACCAGCTAGATCTACTGTCTCTATTATATTATGACAGACCAGCTAGATCTACTGTCTTTATATGATGACAGACCAGCTAGATCTGATATCTCTATTATATTATGACAGACCAGCTAGATCTACTGTTTCTATTATATTATGACAGACCAGCTAGATCTACTGTCTCTATTATATTATGACAGACCAGCTAGATCTACTGTCTCTATTATAATTATGACAGACCAGCTAGATCTAATGTCTCTATTATATTATGACAGACCAGCTAGATCTACTGTCTCTATTATATTATGACAGACCAGCTAGATCTACTGTCTCTAGTATAATATGACAGACCAGCTAGATCTACTGTCTCTATTATATTATGACAGACCGCTAGATCTACTGCCTCTTTTTTATGATGACAGACCAGCTAGATCTGATATCTCTATTATATTATGACAGACCAGCTAGATCTACTGTCTCTATTATATTATGACAGACCAGCTAGATCTACTGTCTCTATTATATTATGACAGACCAGCTAGATCTACTGTCTCTATTATAATTATGACAGACCAGCTAGATCTAATGTCTCTATTATATTATGACAGACCAGCTAGATCTACTGTCTCTATTATATTATGACAGACCAGCTAGATCTACTGTCTCTATTATATTATGACAGACCAGCTAGATCTACTGTCTCTAGTATAATATGACAGACCAGCTAGATCTACTGTCTCTATTATATTATGACAGACCAGCTAGATCTACTGCCTCTTTTTCATGATGACAGACCAGCTAGATCTGATATCTCTATTATATTATGACAGACCAGCTAGATCTACTGTTTCTATTATAATATGACAGACCAGCTAGATCTACTGTCTCTATTATATTATGACAGACCAGCTAGATCTACTGTCTCTATTATATTATGACAGACCAGCTAGATCTACTGTCTCTATTATATTATGACAGACCAGCTAGATCTACTGTCTCTATTATATTATGACAGACCAGCTAGATCTACTGTCTCTATTATACTATGACAGACCGGCTTGATCTACTGCCTATTTTACATGATGACAGACCAGCTGGATCTCCTGTCTCTATTATAATTACAACAGACCAGCTAGATCTACTGTTTCTATTATATTATGACACACCAGCTAGATCGAATATCTCTATTAAATTATGACAGACCAGCTAGATCTCCTGTCTCTATTATAATTACAACAGACCAGCTAGATCTACTGTTTCTATTATAATATGACACACCAGCTAGATCTAATATCTCTATTATATTATGACAGACCAGCTAGATCTACTGTCTCTAGTATAATATGACAGACCAGCTAGATCTACTGTCTCTAGTATAATATGACAGACCAGCTAGATCTACTGTCTCTATTATATTATGACAGACCAGCTAGATCTACTGTCTCTATTATATTATGACAGACCAGCTAGATCTACTGTCTCTATTATATTATGACAGACCAGCTAGATCTACTGTCTCTAGTATAATATGACAGACCAGCTAGATCTACTGTCTCTATTATATTATGACAGACCGGCTAGATCTACTGCCTCTTTTTCATGATGACAGACCAGCTAGATCTGATATCTCTATTATATTATGACAGACCAGCTAGATCTACTGTCTCTATTATATTATGACAGACCAGCTAGATCTACTGTCTCTATTATAATTACAACAGACCAGCTAGATCTACTGTTTCTATTATATTATGACAGACCAGCTAGATCTACTGTCTCTATTATATTATGACAGACCAGCAAGATCTACTGTCTTTATTATATTATGACAGACCAGCTAGATCTACTGTCTCTTTTATATTATGACAGACCAGCTAGATCTACTGTCTCTATTATATTATGACAGACCAGCAAGATCTAATGTCTCTATTATATTATGACAGACCAGCTAGATCTAATGCCTCTATTATAATTACAACAGACCAGCTAGATCTACTGTTTCTATTATATTATGACAGACCAGCTAGATCTAATATCTCTATTATATTATGACAGACCAGCTAGATCTACTGTCTCTATTATATTATGACAGACCAGCTAGATCTACTGTCTCTATTATATTATGACAGACCAGCTAGATCTACTGTCTCTAGTATAATATGACAGACCAGCTAGATCTACTGTCTCTATTATATTATGACAGACCGGCTAGATCTACTGCCTCTTTTTCATGATGACAGACCAGCTAGATCTGATATCTCTATTATATTATGACAGACCAGCTAGATCTACTGTCTCTATTATATTATGACAGACCAGCTAGATCTACTGTCTCTATTATATTATGACAGACCAGCTAGATCTACTGTCTCTATTATAATATGACAGACCAGCTAGATCTACTGTCTCTATTATATTATGACAGACCAGCTAGATCTACTGTCTCTATTATATTATGACAGACCAGCTAGATCTACTGTCTCTATTATATTATGACAGACCAGCTAGATCTACTGTCTCTAGTATAATATGACAGACCAGCTAGATCTACTGTCTCTATTATATTATGACAGACCAGCTAGATCTACTGCCTCTTTTTCATGATGACAGACCAGCTAGATCTGATATCTCTATTATATTATGACAGACCAGCTAGATCTACTGTCTCTATTATATTATGACAGACCAGCTAGATCTACTGTTTCTATTATAATATGACACACCAGCTAGATCTAATATCTCTATTATATTATGACAGACCAGCTAGATCTACTGTCTCTATTATATTATGACAGACCAGCTAGATCTACTGTCTCTATTATATTATGACAGACCAGCTAGATCTACTGTCTCTATTATATTATGACAGACCAGCTAGATCTACTGTCTCTAGTATAATATGACAGACCAGCTAGATCTACTGTCTCTATTATAATACGACAGACCAGCTAGATCTAATATCTCTATTATATTATGACAGACCAGCTAGATCTACTGTCTCTATTATATTATGACAGACCAGCTAGATCTACTGTCTCTATTATATTATGACAGACCAGCTAGATCTACTGTCTCTAGTATAATATGACAGACCAGCTAGATCTACTGTCTCTATTATATTATGACAGACCGGCTAGATCTACTGCCTCTTTTTCATGATGACAGACCAGCTAGATCTGATTTCTCTATTATATTATGACAGACCAGCTAGATCTACTGTCTCTATTATATTATGACAGACCAGCTAGATCTACTGTCTCTATTATAATTACAACAGACCAGCTAGATCTACTGTTTCTATTATATTATGACAGACCAGCTAGATCTACTGTCTCTATTATATTATGACAGACCAGCAAGATCTACTGTCTTTATTATATTATGACAGACCAGCTAGATCTACTGTCTATTTTATATTATGACAGACCAGCTAGATCTACTGTTTATTATATAATGACAGACAAGCTAGATCTAATGTCTCTATTATATTATGACAGACCAGCTTGATCTAATGTCTCTATTATAATTACAACAGACCAGCTAGATCTACTGTTTCTATTATATTATGACAGACCAGCTAGATCTAATATCTCTATTATATTATGACAGACCAGCTAGATCTACTGTCTCTATTATATTATGACAGACCAGCTAGATCTACTGTCTCTATTATATTATGACAGACCAGCTAGATCTACTGTCTCTAGTATAATATGACAGACCAGCTAGATCTACTGTCTCTATTATATTATGACAGACCGGCTAGATCTACTGCCTCTTTTTCATGATGACAGACCAGCTAGATCTGATATCTCTATTATATTATGACAGACCAGCTAGATCTACTGTTTCTATTATATTATGACAGACCAGCTAGATCTACTGTCTCTATTATATTATGACAGACCAGCTAGATCTACTGTCTCTATTATAATTTGACAGACCAGCTAGATCTACTATCTCTATTATATTATGACAGACCAGCTAGATCTACTGTCTCTATTATATTATGACAGACCAGCTAGATCTACTGTCTCTATTATATTATGACAGACCAGCTAGATCTACTGTCTCTAGTATAATATGACAGACCAGCTAGATCTACTGTCTCTATTATATTATGACAGACCAGCTAGATCTACTGCCTCTTTTTCATGATGACAGACCAGCTAGATCTGATATCTCTATTATATTATGACAGACCAGCTAGATCTACTGTCTCTATTATATTATGACAGACCAGCTAGATCTACTGTCTCTATTATATTATGACAGACCAGCTAGATCTAATGTCTCTATTATATTATGACAGACCAGCTAGATCTACTGTCTCTATTATATTATGACAGACCAGCTAGATCTACTGTTTCTATTATATTATGACAGACCAGCTAGATCTAATATCTCTATTATATTATGACAGACCAGCTAGATCTACTGTCTCTATTATATTATGACAGACCAGCTAGATCTACTGTCTCTATTATATTATGACAGACCGGCTTGATCTACTGCCTCTTTTACATGATGACAGACCAGCTAGATCTCCTGTCTCTATTATAATTACAACAGACCAGCTAGATCTACTGTTTCTATTATATTATGACACACCAGCTAGATCGAATATCTCTATTATATTATGACAGACCAGCTAGATCTCCTGTCTCTATTATAATTACAACAGACCAGCTAGATCTACTGTTTCTATTATAATATGACACACCAGCTAGATCTAATATCTCTATTATATTATGACAGACCAGCTAGATCTACTGTCTCTATTATATTATGACAGACCAGCTAGATCTACTGTCTCTATTATAATTACAACAGACCAGCTAGATCTACTGTTTCTATTATATTATGACAGACCAGCTAGATATACTGCCTCTATTATAATTATGACAGACCAGCGAGATCTACTGTCTCTATTATATTATGACAGACCAGCTAGATCTACTGTCTCTTTATATTATGACAGACCAGCTAGATCTACTGTCTCTATTATAATATGACAGACCAGCTAGATCTACAGTTTCCATTATATTATGACAGACCAGCTAGATCTGATATCTCTATTATATTATGACAGACCAGCTAGATCTACTGTCTCTATTATAATTATAACAGACCAGCTAGATCTACTGTTTCTATTATATTATGACAGACCAGCTAGATCTACTGTCTCTATTATAATATGACAGACCAGCTAGATCTACAGTTTCCATTATATTATGACAGACCAGCTTGATCTACTGCCTCTTTTACATGATGACAGACCAGCTAGATCTACCTGTCTCTATTATAATTACAACAGACCAGCTAGATCTACTGTCTCTATTATATTATGACAGACCAGCTAGATCTAATATCTCTATTATATTATGACAGACCAGCTAGATCTACTGTCTCTATTATATTATGACAGACCAGCTAGATCTACTGTCTCTATTATATTATGACAGACCAGCTAGATCTACTGTCTCTAGTATAATATGACAGACCAGCTAGATCTACTGTCTCTATTATATTATGACAGACCAGCTAGATCTACTGCCTCTATTATAATGATGACAGACCAGCTAGATCTGATATCTCTATTATATTATGACAGACCAGCTAGATCTCTGTTTCTATTATATTATGACAGACCAGCTAGATCTACTGTCTCTATTATATTATGACAGACCAGCTAGATCTACTGTCTCTATTATAATTATGACAGACCAGCTAGATCTACTGTCTCTATTATATTATGACAGACCAGCTAGATCTACTGTCTCTATTATATTATGACAGACCAGCTAGATCTACTGTCTCTATTATATTATGACAGACCAGCTAGATCTACTGTTTCTATTATAATATGACAGACCAGCTAGATCTACTGTCTCTATTATATTATGACAGACCAGCTAGATCTACTGTCTCTATTATATTATGACAGACCAGCTAGATCTACTGTCTCTATTATATTATGACAGACCAGCTAGATCTACTGTCTCTATTATATTATGACAGACCAGCTAGATCTACTGTCTCTATTATATTATGACAGACCAGCTAGATCTACTGTCTCTATTATATTATGACAGACCAGCTAGATCTACTGTCTCTATTATATTATGACAGACCAGCTAGATCTACTGTCTCTATTATAATTATGACAGACCAGCTAGATCTACTGTCTCTATTATATTATGACAGACCAGCTAGATCTACTGTCTCTATTATATTATGACAGACCAGCTAGATCTACTGTCTCTATTATATTATGACAGACCAGCTAGATCTACTGTCTCTATTATATTATGACAGACCAGCTAGATCTACTGTCTCTATTATATTATGACAGACCAGCTAGATCTACTGTCTCTATTATATTATGACAGACCAGCTAGATCTACTGTCTCTATTATAATTACAACAGACCAGCTAGATCTACTGTCTCTATTATATTATGACAGACCAGCTAGATCTACTGTCTCTATTATATTATGACAGACCAGCTAGATCTACTGTCTCTATTATATTATGACAGACCAGCTAGATCTACTGTCTCTATTATATTATGACAGACCAGCTAGATCTACTGTCTCTATTATAATATGACAGACCAGCTAGATCTACTGTCTCTATTATATTATGACAGACCGGCTAGATCTACTGCCTCTTTTTCATGATGACAGACCAGCTAGATCTGATATCTCTATTATATTATGACAGACCAGCTAGATCTACTGTTTCTATTATATTATGACAGACCAGCTAGATCTACTGTCTCTATTATATTATGACAGACCAGCTAGATCTACTGTCTCTATTATAATTATGACAGACCAGCTAGATCTAATGTCTCTATTATATTATGACAGACCAGCTAGATCTACTGTCTCTATTATATTATGACAGACCAGCTAGATCTACTGTCTCTATTATATTATGACAGACCAGCTAGATCTACTGTCTCTATTATAATATGACAGACCAGCTAGATCTACTGTCTCTATTATATTATGACAGACCAGCTAGATCTACTGCCTCTTTTTCATGATGACAGACCAGCTAGATCTGATATCTCTATTATATTATGACAGACCAGCTAGATCTACTGTATTATATTATGACAGACCAGCTAGATCTACTGTTTCTATTATATTATGACAGACCAGCTAGATCTAATATCTGTCTGTCTATTATATTATGACAGACCAGCTAGATCTACTGTCTCTATTATATTATGACAGACCAGCTAGATCTACTGTCTCTTATAATATAATATATTATGACAGACCAGCTAGATCTACTGTCTCTATTATATTATGACAGACCAGCTAGATCTACTGTCTCTATTATATTATGACAGACCAGCTAGATCTACTGTCTCTATTATATTATGACAGACCAGCTAGATCTGTCTCTATCTGACTGATCTACTGCCTTTTACATGATGACAGACCAGCTAGATCTCCTGTCTCTATTATAATTACAACAGACCAGCTAGATCTACTGTTTCTATTATATTATGACAGACCAGCTAGATCTAATATCTCTATTATATTATGACAGACCAGCTAGATCTACTGTCTCTATTATATTATGACAGACCAGCTAGATCTACTGTCTCTATTATATTATGACAGACCAGCTATATATGACAGACCAGCTAGATCTACTGTCTCTATTATATTATGACAGACCAGCTAGATCTACTGTCTCTATTATATGATGACAGACCAGCTAGATCTGATATCTCTATTATATTATGACAGACCAGCTAGATCTACTCTATTATATTATGTCTCTATTATATTATGACAGACCAGCTAGATCTACTGTCTCTATTATATTATGACAGACCAGCTAGATCTACTGTCTCTATTATAATTTGACAGACCAGCTAGATCTAATATCTCTATTATATTATGACAGACCAGCTAGATCTACTGTCTCTATTATATTATGACAGACCAGCTAGATCTACTGTCTCTATTATATTATGACAGACCAGCTAGATCTACTGTCTCTATTATATTATGACAGACCAGCTAGATCTACTGTCTCTATTATATTATGACAGACCAGCTAGATCTACTGTCTCTATTATATTATGACAGACCAGCTAGATCTACTGTCTCTATTATAATATGACAGACCAGCTAGATCTACTGTCTCTATTATATTATGACAGACCAGCTAGATCTACTGTCTCTATTATATTATGACAGACCAGCTAGATCTACTGTTTCTATTATAATATGACACACCAGCTAGATCTAATATCTCTATTATATTATGACAGACCAGCTAGATCTACTGTCTCTATTATATTATGACAGACCGGCTTGATCTACTGCCTATTTTACATGATGACAGACCAGCTAGATCTCCTGTCTCTATTATAATTACAACAGACCAGCTAGATCTACTGTTTCTATTATATTATGACACACCAGCTAGATCGAATATCTCTATTATATTATGACAGACCAGCTAGATCTCCTGTCTCTATTATAATTACAACAGACCAGCTAGATCTACTGTTTCTATTATAATATGACACACCAGCTAGATCTAATATCTCTATTATATTATGACAGACCAGCTAGATCTACTGTCTCTAGTATAATATGACAGACCAGCTAGATCTACTGTCTCTAGTATAATATGACAGACCAGCTAGATCTACTGTCTCTATTATAATACGACAGACCAGCTAGATCTAATATCTCTATTATATTATGACAGACCAGCTAGATCTACTGTCTCTATTATATTATGACAGACCAGCTAGATCTACTGTCTCTATTATATTATGACAGACCAGCTAGATCTACTGTCTCTATTATATTATGACAGACCAGCTAGATCTACTGTCTCTATTATATTATGACAGACCAGCTAGATCTACTGCCTCTTTTATGATGACAGACCAGCTAGATCTGATATCTCTATTATATTATGACAGACCAGCTAGATCTACTGTCTCTATTATATTATGACAGACCAGCTAGATCTACTGTCTCTATTATAATATGAACAGACCAGCTAGATCTACTGTTTCTATTATATTATGACAGACCAGCTAGATCTACTGTCTTTATTATATTATGACAGACCAGCTAGATCTAATGTCTATTTTATATTATGACAGACCAGCTAGATCTACTGTCTCTATTATATTATGACAGACCAGCTAGATCTAATGTCTCTATTATATTATGACAGACCAGCTAGATCTACTGTCTCTATTATAATTATGACAGACCAGCTAGATCTACTGTCTCTATTATATTATGACAGACCAGCTAGATCTAATATCTCTATTATATTATGACAGACCAGCTAGATCTACTGTCTCTATTATATTATGACAGACCAGCTAGATCTACTGTCTCTATTATATTATGACAGACCAGCTAGATCTACTGTCTCTAGTATAATATGACAGACCAGCTAGATCTACTGTCTCTATTATATTATGACAGACCGGCTAGATCTACTGCCTCTTTTTCATGATGACAGACCAGCTAGATCTGATATCTCTATTATATTATGACAGACCAGCTAGATCTACTGTTTCTATTATATTATGACAGACCAGCTAGATCTACTGTCTCTATTATATTATGACAGACCGGCTAGATCTACTGCCTCTTTTTCATGATGACAGACCAGCTAGATCTGATATCTCTATTATATTATGACAGACCAGCTAGATCTACTGTCTCTATTATATTATGACAGACCAGCTAGATCTACTGTCTCTATTATATTATGACAGACCAGCTAGATCTACTGTCTCTAGTATAATATGACAGACCAGCTAGATCTACTGTCTCTATTATATTATGACAGACCGGCTAGATCTACTGCCTCTTTTAATATGACAGACCAGCTAGATCTACTGTCTCTATTATATTATGACAGACCAGCTAGATCTACTGTCTCTATTATAATATGACAGACCAGCTAGATCTACTGTCTCTATTATATTATGACAGACCAGCTAGATCTACTGTCTCTATTATATTATGACAGACCAGCTAGATCTACTGTTTCTATTATAATATGACACACCAGCTAGATCTAATATCTCTATTATATTATGACAGACCAGCTAGATCTACTGTCTCTATTATATTATGACAGACCGGCTTGATCTACTGCCTATTTTACATGATGACAGACCAGCTAGATCTCCTGTCTCTATTATAATTACAACAGACCAGCTAGATCTACTGTTTCTATTATATTATGACACACCAGCTAGATCGAATATCTCTATTATATTATGACAGACCAGCTAGATCTACTGTCTCTATTATATTATGACAGACCAGCTAGATCTACTGTCTCTAGTATAATATGACAGACCAGCTAGATCTACTGTCTCTAGTATAATATGACAGACCAGCTAGATCTAATATCTCTATTATATTATGACAGACCAGCTAGATCTACTGTCTCTATTATATTATGACAGACCAGCTAGATCTACTGTCTCTAGTATAATATGACAGACCAGCTAGATCTACTGTCTCTATTATATTATGACAGACCAGCTAGATCTACTGTCTCTATATAAATATGACAGACCAGCTAGATCTACTGTCTCTATTATATTATGACAGACCGGCTAGATCTACTGCCTCTTTTTCATGATGACAGACCAGCTAGATCTGATATCTCTATTATATTATGACAGACCAGCTAGATCTACTGTCTCTATTATAATTACAACAGACCAGCTAGATCTACTGTTTCTATTATATTATGACAGACCAGCTAGATCTACTGTCTCTATTATATTATGACAGACCAGCTAGATCTACTGTCTCTATTATAATTACAACAGACCAGCTAGATCTACTGTCTCTATTATATTATGACAGACCAGCTAGATCTACTGTCTCTATTATATTATGACAGACCAGCTAGATCTACTGTCTCTATTATATTATGACAGACCAGCTAGATCTACTGTCTCTTTATATTATGACAGACCAGCTAGATCTACTGTCTCTATTATATTATGACAGACCAGCTAGATCTACTGTTCTATTATATTATGACAGACCAGCTAGATCTACTGTCTCTATTATATTATGACAGACCAGCTAGATCTACTGTCTCTATTATATTATGACAGACCAGCTAGATCTACTGTCTCTATTATATTATGACAGACCAGCTAGATCTACTGTCTCTATTATAATTACAACAGACCAGCTAGATCTACTGTTTCTATTATATTATGACAGACCAGCTAGATCTAATATCTCTATTATATTATGACAGACCAGCTAGATCTACTGTCTCTATTATATTATGACAGACCAGCTAGATCTACTGTTTCTATTATATTATGACAGACCAGCTAGATCTACTGTCTCTATTATAATTATGACAGACCAGCTAGATCTACTGTCTCTATTATATTATGACAGACCAGCTAGATCTACTGCCTCTTTTATATGATGACAGACCAGCTAGATCTCTGTCTCTATTATAATTATGACAGACCAGCTAGATCTACTGTTTCTATTATATTATGACACACCAGCTAGATCTAATATCTCTATTATATTATGACAGACCAGCTAGATCTACTGTCTCTATTATATTATGACAGACCAGCTAGATCTACTGTCTCTATTATATTATGACAGACCAGCTAGATCTACTGTCTCTAGTATAATATGACAGACCAGCTAGATCTACTGTCTCTATTATATTATGACAGACCAGCTAGATCTACTGCCTCTTTTTCATGATGACAGACCAGCTAGATCTAATATCTCTATTATATTATGACAGACCAGCTAGATCTACTGTCTCTATTATATTATGACAGACCAGCTAGATCTACTGTCTCTATTATATTATGACAGACCAGCTAGATCTACTGTTTCTATTATAATATGACACACCAGCTAGATCTAATATCTCTATTATATTATGACAGACCAGCTAGATCTACTGTCTCTATTATATTATGACAGACCAGCTAGATCTACTGTCTCTATTATATTATGACAGACCAGCTAGATCTACTGTCTCTATTATAATATGACAGACCTGTCTCTATTATATTATGACAGACCGGCTAGATCTACTGTCTCTTTTTCATGATGACAGACCAGCTAGATCTGATATCTCTATTATATTATGACAGACCAGCTAGATCTACTGTTTCTATTATAATATGACAGACCAGCTAGATCTACTGTCTCTATTATATTATGACAGACCAGCTAGATCTACTGTCTCTATTATATTATGACAGACCAGCTAGATCTACTGTTTCTATTATAATATGACACACCAGCTAGATCTAATATCTCTATTATATTATGACAGACCAGCTAGATCTACTGTCTCTATTATATTATGACAGACCGGCTATCTACTGTCTCTTTTATATGATGACAGACCAGCTAGATCTACTGTCTCTATTATAATTATGACAGACCAGCTAGATCTACTGTTTCTATTATAATATGACAGACCAGCTAGATCGAATATCTCTATTATATTATGACAGACCAGCTAGATCTCCTGTCTCTATTATAATTACAACAGACCAGCTAGATCTACTGTTTCTATTATAATATGACACACCAGCTAGATCTAATATCTCTATTATATTATGACAGACCAGCTAGATCTACTGTCTCTAGTATAATATGACAGACCAGCTAGATCTACTGTCTCTAGTATAATATGACAGACCAGCTAGATCTACTGTCTCTATTATAATACGACAGACCAGCTAGATCTAATATCTCTATTATATTATGACAGACCAGCTAGATCTACTGTCTCTATTATATTATGACAGACCAGCTAGATCTACTGTCTCTATTATATTATGACAGACCAGCTAGATCTACTGTCTCTAGTATAATATGACAGACCAGCTAGATCTACTGTCTCTATTATATTATGACAGACCGGCTAGATCTACTGCCTCTTTTTCATGATGACAGACCAGCTAGATCTGATATCTCTATTATATTATGACAGACCAGCTAGATCTACTGTCTCTATTATATTATGACAGACCAGCTAGATCTACTGTCTCTATTATAATTACAACAGACCAGCTCTGTCTCTATTATATAATGACAGACCAGCTAGATCTACTGTTCTATTATATTATGACAGACCAGCTAGATCTAATGTCTCTATTATAATTACAACAGACCAGCTAGATCTACTGTTTCTATTATATGATGACAGACCAGCTAGATCTAATATCTCTATTATATTATGACAGACCAGCTAGATCTACTGTCTCTATTATATTATGACAGACCAGCTAGATCTACTGTCTCTATTATATTATGACAGACCAGCTAGATCTACTGTCTCTAGTATAATATGACAGACCAGCTAGATCTACCGTCTCTATTATATTATGACAGACCGGCTAGATCTACTGCCTCTTTTACATGATGACAGACCA
>NW_026282116.1:0-17211 GCF_023373465.1 Oncorhynchus keta | reverse complement strand
CCTGGTTTATTATTACTTTAAACACGTCATACTTAGAAGAAGGGTCTGACCTGGTCTGAAGTAGTGCACCAGGAAGGGAATAGGGTGCCATTTGTCCGGAATAAGAACACTGTGTCCCTTCGTAGTGCACTACTTCAGACCAGGTCAGACCCTTCTTCTAAGTATGACGTGTTTAAAGCGAGTCTGGTACATATTTCAGTGTTCGACCGACCACCAGGCGGTACCGGCCGGCCACCAGGCGGTACCGGCCGACCACCAGGCGGTACGTACCGACCACCAGGCGGTACCTGCCGACCACCAGGCGGTACCGGCCGACCACCAGGCGGTACCGGCCGGCTACCAGGCGGTACCGGAAAAAAACCAGGCGGTACCGGCCGGACCAGGCGGATGAATTTACCCCACCAGGCGGTACCGGCCGGCTACCAGGAGGTACGTACAGACACCAGGCGGTGTACCGGAACGACCACCAGGCGATGAACCGGCCGACCACCAGTGACAAGAAAAACAAGTGCTACCCGTTGAATTGTTGATGAATTTATTCCCCATTTTAAATCAATGACGACAAAATGTTTCAGACAGGCGACAGACAAAAAATGACACTTGGAAACAACCAAACCTAGAGATGAAGGAAAGAGCATCCTTTCAACCAACCGATGACGCCTTGTGGAAAACAGACTGTGTGACCTTACAGGCCCTCTCCCTGCATCCAAAATGGTGTGAGGGAGTTGAGCAGCTCTAGAAATATATATATCTATAATGAACCTGAGAGGCTTTTGAAGGAGATATATTATCAAAGAAAGACAATTACTGAAGCAGACATTCCCTTTCGAGACAGTTGTGGGTGAACCCGGCAGCCATTTTGAGTGAGTGTAATTCCACGAGGGGGAGAAGGGAGTTGGAGTCCATTTACTCAGACAGGTACACAGTTATGGGTGAACCCGGCAGCCATTTTGAGTGAGTGTAATTCCACGAGGGAGAGAAGGGAGTTGGAGTCCATGTACTCAGACAGGTACACAGTTGTGGGTAAATCCGGCAGCCATTTTGAGTGAGTGTAATTCCACGAGGGAGAGAAGGGAGTTGGAGTCCTTTTACTCAGACAGGTAAAATAATGAATCTCACTCCAGCACAACATATTTCCATTTATCTTTTACAATAAATACAGTCTTACAAAGAAAAGAAAAGAGATGTGAACAAACATTCAGTAGAAACCCACAGACAGACAACACTAGGTTTAGGCAGTGAAAGGTGAGAACTAACTAGATGCTGTTGGGGGGAGGGTTTATCTAGTTCTCAGATTATCTGATAAAACTGACCCAGTCTTGCATTAACATAAAAGGGCCTGCGGCTAAAATAGCTCCCTATTCCCTACATAGTGCACTACTTTTGACCAGGGCCCTATGGGGGGGAACCCTATTCCCTACATAGTGCACTAGATAGAGAATATTGAGCCATTTGAAATTAAACCTCATCAACACCCCCCTTTGAAAACACGGTTTAACTCCTCAAGTTATCCCCGAGGGAGCTGGACAGAGAGCAGGTAGGGAAAAACAGTCCCTCGTCATACTAGTCTCCTAACACATTAATTAAAGGTCTCCTCTTGTCCCCAACCAGAAGAACCACAGTATCGCCAACCGTTTAAAACTTCAGCCTGCTTCCCCTCTCCTCTTCCCTCTCCGTTTAAAACCTCAGCCTGCTTCCCCTCTCCGTTTAAAACCTCAGCCTGCTTCCCCTCTCCTCTTCCCCTCTCCTCTTCCCCTCTCCGTTTAAAACCTCAGCCTGCTTCCCCTCTCGTCTTTTAACTCAAACTGTAGCAGCAGTATTCAATCTAGAGGGAATGTTACTGAACCCCCCCAACAACAAGATGAATGCATATGGGTCACTCAACAAGTGTCATGTCTGCTAGGAGCAAGACAGTGGAGCCCATTGGACTTTCACAGTAATAATCACAACCATATTTTACAACTAAAAATGTGTGTTGCTATACCAACGCATGCAAATAAAACATTTCAACGGTCACATGTCTCTGTGTTACAGTGTGTCTAGTCCAGGTGTGTCTAGTCCAGGTGTGTGTCTAGTCCAGGTGTGTGTCTGTGTTACAGTGTGTCTAGTCCAGGTGTGTCTAGTCCAGGTGTGTCTCTGTGTTGTGTCTACCAGGTGTGTCTAGTCCAGGTGTGTCTAGTCCAGGTGGGTCTAGTCCAGGTGTGTCTAGTCCAGTGTGTCTAGTCTGTGTCTAGTCCAGTGTCTAGTCCAGTTGTGTCTAGTCCAGGTGTGTCTCTGTGTTACAGTGTGTCTAGTCCAATTGTGTGTGTCTAGTCCAGGTGTGTCTAGTCCAGATGGGTCTAGTCCAGGTGGGTCTAGTCCAGGTGGGTCTAGTCCAGGTGTGTGTCTACTCCAGGTATGTCTCTGTGTTAGTGTGTCTAGTCCAGGTGTGTCTAGTCCAGGTATGTCTCTGTGTTACAGTGTGTCTAGTCCAGGTGGGTCTAGTCCAGGTGTGTCTGTGTTACAGTGTATCTAGTCCAGGTGGGTCTAGTCCAGGTGTGTGTCTAGCCCAGGTGTGTGTCTAGTCCAGGTGTGTGTCTAGTCCAGGTGTGTGTCTAGTCCAGGTGCGTCTCTGTGTGACAGTGTATCTAGTACAGGTGAGTTTAGTCCAGGTGTGTCTCTGTGTTACAGTGTATCTAGTACAGGTGAGTTTAGTCCAGGTGTGTCCAGTCCAGGTGTGTGAAGATAAAACTTGTTGTAGATGACCCCTCTGGCATCACATGACAAAATGGCCTCCTATCCCCTTTCTAGTTCACTAGTTCCAGATGACATAGTTGGTCTAGTAGTGCACTAGATAGGGAATAGGGTCCATTCCAGATTGGACAGTTGTCAGTGAGACAGGCAAGGATAAAGAGGGTTAAAATAAACATGACCTGGGGTGGAGGGGCTAGGGGCCTGGGGTGGAGGGGCTAGGGGCCTGTGGTGGAGGGGCTAGGGGTACAGGACTGGCCCTGGGTGGAGGGGCTAGGGGCCTGGGGTGGAGGGGCTAGGGGCCTGGGGTGGAGGGGCTAGGGCCCTGGGGTGGAGGGGCTAGGGGCCTGGCCCTGCGGTGGAGGGGTACAGGACTGGCCCTGGGGTGGAGGGGCTAGGGTACAGGACTGGCCCTGGGGTGGAGGGGCTAGGGGCCTGGGGTGGAGGGGCTAGGGGACTGGGCTGGAGGGGCTAGGGACCTGGCCCTGGGGTGGAGGGGTACAGGACTGGCCCTGGGGTGGAGGGGTACAGGACTGGCCCTGGGGTGGAGGGGTACAGGACTGGCCCTGTGGTGGCGAGGTACAGGACTGGCCCTGTGGTGGCGGGGTACAGGACTGGGTGGCCAGGACTGGTCCTGGGGTGAGGGGCTAGGGGTACAGGACTGGCCCTGGGGTGGGAGGGGTACAGGACTGGCCCTGGGGTGGAGGGGTACAGGACTGGCCCTGGGGTGGAGGGGTACAGGACTGGCCCTGGGGTGGAGGGGTACAGGACTGGCCCTGGGGTGGAGGGGTACAGGACTGGCCCTGGGGTGGAGGGGTACAGGACTGGCCCTGGGGTGGAGGGGTACAGGACTGGCCCTGTGGTGGCGGGGTACAGGACTGGCCCTGTGGTGGCGGGGTACAGGACTGGCCCTGTGGTGGCGGGGTACAGGACTGGCCCTGGGGTGGAGGGGTACAGGACTGGCCCTGGGGTGGAGGGGTACAGGACTGGCCCTGGGGTGGAGGGGTACAGGACTGGCCCTGGGGTGGAGGGGTACAGGACTGGCCCTGGGGTGGAGGGGTACAGGACTGGCCCTGGGGTGGAGGGGTACAGGACTGGTCCTGGGGTGGAGGGGTACCCTGGGGTGGAGGGGCTAGGGGCCTGGTCCTGGGGTGGAGGGGGCTAGGGTACAGGACTGGCCCTGGGGTGGAGGGGTACAGGACTGGCCCTGGGGTGGAGGGGTACAGGACTGGCCCTGGGGTGGAGGGGTACAGGACTGGTCCTGGGGTAGAGGGGTACCCTGGGGTGGAGGGGCTAGGGGCCTGGTCCTAGGGTGGAGGGGCTAGGGGTACAGGACTGGCCCTGGGGTGGAGGGGTACAGGACTGGCCCTGGGGTGGAGGGGTACAGGACTGGCCCTGGGGTGGAGGGGTACAGGACTGGCCCTGGGGTGGAGGGGTACAGGACTGGCCCTGGGGTGGAGGGGTACAGGACTGGCCCTGGGGGTGGAGGGGTACAGGACTGGCCCTGGGGTGGAGGGGTACAGGACTGGCCCTGGGGTGGAGGGGTACAGGACTGGCCCTGGGGTGGAGGGGTACAGGACTGGCCCTGGGGTGGAGGGGTACAGGACTGGCCCTGGGGTGGAGGGGTACAGGACTGGCCCTGGGGTGGAAGGGTACAGGACTGGCCCTGGGGTAGAGGGGTACAGGACTGGCCCTGGGGTGGAGGGGTACAGGACTGGCCCTGGGGTGGAGGGGTACAGGACTGGCCCTGGGGTGGAGGGGTACAGGACTGGCCCTGGGGTGGAGGGGTACAGGACAGGCCCTGGGGTTAGTTGATAGGCAGAAGGGTGGAGGGGGGGCAGCCTGTACCCTCCAGGTGGCTCGTCCTCTAAGCTTTCTGGTCCTCCAGTATGTTGTGCAGCTCATCAGCGTCCTCTCCTGTTTTGACCCTGATCAGCATGGCGACAGGGTTGGTAGGGTCGTTGTGGTCCACGACAGGGTTAGGAACACACATCACCATCACGTTGTTCTTCCCCATTCTGGAACAGAGGATGGAGGGCTGGACCAGGATGTTCAACAGGATGTTACCTGGAGGAGAGAGAGAGAGGGGGGTGTTATTGATGAGGGCTGAACCAGGATGTTCAACAGGAGGAGGAGAGAGAGGGGGGTGTTATTGATGAGGGCTGAACCAGGATGTTCAACAGGATGTTACCTGGAGGAGAGAGAGGACTGGGGGTGTTATTGATGAGGGCTGAACCAGGATGTTCAACAGGATGTTACCTGGAGGAGAGAGAGGGGGGGCCCTGTTATTGATGAGGGCTGAACCAGGATGTTCAACAGGATGTTACCTGGAGGAGAGAGAGAGGGGGGTGTTATTGATGAGGGCTGAACCAGGATGTTCAACAGGATGTTACCTGGAGGAGAGAGAGAGGGGGGGGGGGGTTATTGATGAGGGCTGAACCAGGATGTTCAACAGGAGTTTACCTGGAGGAGAGAGAGAGAGGGGGTGTTATTGATGAGGGCTGAACCAGGATGTTCAACAGGATGTTACCTGGAGGAGAGAGAGAGAGGGGGATGTTATTGATGAGGGCTGAACCAGGATGTTCAACAGGATGTTACCTGGAGGAGAGAGAGAGAGGGGGGTGTTATTGATGAGGGCTGAACCAGGATGTTCAACAGGATGTTACCTGGAGGAGAGAGAGAGTGTTATTGATGAGGGCTGAACCAGGATGTTCAACAGGATGTTACCTGGAGGAGAGAGAGAGGGGGGGTGTTATTGATGAGGGCTGAACCAGGATGTTCAACAGGATGTTACCTGGAGGAGAGAGAGAGAGGGGGTTATTGATGAGGGCTGAACCAGGATGTTCAACAGGATGTTACCTGGAGGAGAGAGAGATAAGGGGGGTGTTATTGAGTGAGGGCTGAACCAGGATGTTCAACAGGATGTTACCTGGAGGAGAGAGAGTCAGAGGGGGGTGTTTATTGATGAGGGCTGGACCAGGATGTTCAACAGGATGTTACCTGGAGATAGAGAGGGGGTGTTATTGATGAGGGCTGAACCAGGATGTTCAACAGGATGTTACCTGGAGAGAGAGAGAGAGAGGGGGGTTATTGATGAGGGCTGAACCAGGATGTTCAACAGGATGTTACCTGGAGGAGAGAGAGAGAGGGGGGTTATTGATGGGGCTGAACCAGGATGTTCAACAGGATGTTACCTGGAGGAGAGAGAGAGGGAGAGGGGGGGGGGGTGTGTTATTGATGAGGGCTGAACCAGGATGTTCAACAGGATGTTACCTGGAGGAGAGAGAGAGGGGGGTGTGTTATTGATGAGGGCTGAACCAGGATGTTCATACCCAGGATGTTACCTGGAGGAGAGAGAGAGAGGGGGGTTATTGATGAGGGCTGAACCAGGATGTTCAACAGTCTCTAGATGTTACCTGAGGAGAGAGAGAGAGAGGGGTGTGTTATTGATGAGGGCTGGACCAGGATGTTCAACAGGATGTTACCTGGAGGAGAGAGAGGGGGGTGTTATTGATGAGGGCTGAACCAGGATGTTCAACAGGATGTTACCTGGAGGAGAGAGAGAGAGAGAGAGAGGGGGGGTGTTATTGATGAGGGCTGAACCAGGATGTTCAACAGGATGTTACCTGGAGGAGAGAGAGAGAGGGGGGTTATTGATGAGGGCTGAACCAGGATGTTCAACAGGATGTTACCTGGAGGAGAGAGAGAGGGGGGGGGGGTGTTATTGATGAGGGCTGGACCAGGATGTTCAACAGGATGTTACCTGGAGGAGAGAGAGAGAGGGGGTCAGGGGTGTTATTGATGGGGCTGAACCAGGATGTTCAACAGGATGTTACCTGGAGGAGAGAGAGAGAGAGAGGGGAGGGGATGTTATTGATGAGGGCTGGATGAGGGCTGAACCAGGATGTTCAACAGGATGTTACCTGGAGGAGAGAGAGAGAGGGGGGGGTGATTGATGAGGGCTGAACCAGGATGTTCAACAGGATGTTACCTGTAGGAGAGAGAGGGGGGGTGTTATTGATGAGGGCTGAACCAGGATGTTCAACAGGATGTTACCTGGAGGAGAGAGAGAGAGGGGGGGGGGGGTGTAATTGATGGGGGCTGAACCAGGATGTTCAACAGGATGTTACCTGGAGGAGAGAGAGAGGGGGGTTATTGATGAGGGCTGAACCAGGATGTTCAACAGGATGTTACCTGGAGGAGAGAGAGAGAGAGGGGGGTGTTATTGATGAGGGCTGGACCAGGATGTTCAACAGGATGTTACCTGGAGGAGAGAGAGAGAGAGAGGGGGGGTGTTATTGATGAGGGCTGAACCAGGATGTTCAACAGGATGTTACCTGGAGGAGAGAGAGAGAGAGGGGGGTGTTATTGATGAGGGCTGACCAGGATGTTCAACAGGATGTTACCTGGAGGAGAGAGAGAGATAAGAGGGGGGGTGTTATTGATGAGGGCTGAACCAGGATGTTCAACAGGATGTTACCTGGAGGAGAGAGAGAGAGAGGGGGGTGTTATTGATGAGGGCTGAACCAGGATGTTCAACAGGATGTTACCTGCAGGAGAGAGAGAGAGGGGGGGGGGTGTTATTGATGAGGGCTGAACCAGGATGTTCAACAGGATGTTACCTGGAGGAGAGAGAGAGAGAGTGGGGGGTGTTATTGATGAGGGCTGGACCAGGATGTTCAACAGGATGTTACCTGGAGGAGAGAGAGAGAGAGGGGGTGTGGTCTTGATGAGGGCTGAACCAGGATGTAATAACATACAGGATGTTACCTGGAGGAGAGAGAGAAGAGGGGGGTGTTATTGATGAGGGCTGGTCCAGGATGTTCAACAGGATGTTACCTGGAGGAGAGAGAGAGAGGGGGGTGATTGATGCAGTAAGGTTTAATAAGGCTTAATGCAGTAAGGGTCTTAATAAGGGTTAATAACATACCCAGGTTGGTGTCAGCGGTCTCTAGATAAGGGTTAATCAGGTTTAATAACATACCCAGGTTGGTGACAGCAGTCTCTAGATAAGGTTTAATAACGTACCCAGGTTGGTGTCAGCGGTCTCTAGATAAGGGTTAATCAGGTTTAATAACATACCCAGGTTGGTGACAGCAGTCTCTAGATAAGGGTTAATCAGGTTTAATAACATACCCAGGTTGGTGTCAGCGGTCTCTAGATAAGGCTTAATAACATACCCAGGTTGGTGTCAGTGGTCTCTAGATAAGGTTTAATAAGGTTTAATAACATACCCAGGTTGGTGTCAGCAGTCTCTAGATAAGGTTTAATCAGGTTTAATAACATACCCAGGTTGGTGTCAGTGGTCTCTAGATAAGGTTTAATAACATACCCAGGTTGGTGTCAGCGGTCTCTAGATAAGGTTTAATAACATACCTAGGTTGGTGTCAGCGGTCTCTAGATAAGGGTTAATCAGGTTTAATAACATACCCAGGTTGGTGTCAGCGGTCTCTAGATAAGGGTTAATCAGGTTTAATAACATACCCAGGTTGGTGTCAGTGGTCTCTAGATAAGGGTTAATCAGGTTTAATAACATACCCAGGTTGGTGTCAGTGGTCTCTAGATAAGGTTTAATAACATACCTAGGTTGGTGTCAGCGGTCTCTAGATAAGGTTTAATCAGGTTTAATAACATACCCAGGTTGGTGTCAGCGGTCTCTAGATAAGGTTTAATCAGGTTTAATAACATACCCAGGTTGGTGTCAGCGGTCTCTAGATAAGGTTTAATAACATACCCAGGTTGGTGTCAGCGGTCTCTAGATAAGGTTTAATAACATACCCAGGTTGGTGTCAGCGGTCTCTAGATAAGGTTTAATAACATACCCAGGTTGGTGTCAGCGGTCTCTAGATAAGGTTTAATAACATACCCAGGTTGGTGTCAGCGGTCTCTAGATAAGGTTTAATCAGGTTTAATAACATACCCAGGTTGGTGTCAGTGGTCTCTAGATAAGGTTTAATAACATACCCAGGTTGGTGTCAGCGGTCTCTAGATAAGGGTTAATCAGGTTTAATAACATACCCAGGTTGGTGTCAGCGGTCTCTAGATAAGGGTTAATCAGGTTTAATAACATACCCAGGTTGGTGTCAGTGGTCTCTAGATAAGGGTTAATCAGGTTTAATAACATACCCAGGTTGGTGTCAGTGGTCTCTAGATAAGGTTTAATAACATACCTAGGTTGGTGTCAGCCGTCTCTAGATAAGGGTTAATCAGGTTTAATAACATACCCAGGTTGGTGTCAGCGGTCTCTAGATAAGGTTTAATCAGGTTTAATAACATACCCAGGTTGGTGTCAGCGGTCTCTAGATAAGGGTTAATCAGGTTTAATAACATACCCAGGTTGGTGTCAGCGGTCTCTAGATAAGGGTTAATCAGGTTTAATAACATACCCAGGTTGGTGTCAGCGGTCTCTAGATAAGGTTTAATCAGGTTTAATAACATACCCAGGTTGGTGTCAGTGGTCTCTAGATAAGGTTTAATAACATACCCAGGTTGGTGTCAGTGGTCTCTAGATAAGGTTTAATCAGGTTTAATAACATACCCAGGTTGGTGTCAGCAGTCTCTAGATAAGGTTTAATCAGGTTTAATAACATACCCAGGTTGGTGTCAGCAGTCTCTAGATAAGGTTTAATCAGGTTTAATAACATACCCAGGTTGGTGTCAGCGGTCTCTAGATAAGGTTTAATCAGGTTTAATAACATACCCAGGTTGGTGTCAGTGGTCTCTAGATAAGGTTTAATAACATACCCAGGTTGGTGTCAGCAGTCTCTAGATAAGGTTTAATAACGTACCCAGGTTGGTGTCATCGGTCTCTAGATAAGGTTTAATAACGTACCCAGGTTGGTGTCATCGGTCTCTAGATAAGGTTTAATAACATACCCAGGTTGGTGTCAGCGGTCTCTAGATAAGGGTTAATCAGGTTTAATAACATACCCAGGTTGGTGTCATCGGTCTCTAGATAAGGTTTAATCAGGTTTAATAACATACCCAGGTTGGTGTCAGCGGTCTCTAGATAAGGTTTAATAACATACCCAGGTTGGTGTCAGTGGTCTCTAGATAAGGTTTAATAACATACCCAGGTTGGTGTCATCGGTCTCTAGATAAGGTTTAATAACACACCCAGGTTGGTGTCAGTGGTCTCTAGATAAGGGTTAATCAGGTTTAATAACATACCCAGGTTGGTGTCAGTGGTCTCTAGATAAGGGTTAATCAGGGTTAATAACATACCCAGGTTGGTGTCAGCGGTCTCTAGATAAGGGTTAATCAGGTTTAATAACATACCCAGGTTGGTGTCAGCGGTCTCTAGATAAGGGTTAATAACATACCCAGGTTGGTGTCAGTGGTCTCTAGATAAGGTTTAATAACATACCCAGGTTGGTGTCAGCGGTCTCTAGATAAGGTTTAATAACATACCCAGGTTGGTGTCAGCGGTCTCTAGATAAGGTTTAATAACATACCCAGGTTGGTGTCAGCGGTCTCTAGATAAGGGTTAATCAGGTTTAATAACATACCCAGGTTGGTGTCAGCAGTCTCTAGAGGTAAGGGTTAATCAGGTTTAATAACATACCCAGGTTGGTGTCAGCGGTCTCTAGATAAGGGTTAATCAGGTTTAATAACATACCCAGGTTGGTGTCAGCGGTCTCTAGATAAGGGTTAATCAGGGTTAATAACATACCCAGGTTGGTGTCAGCAGTCTCTAGATAAGGGTTAATCAGGTTTAATAACATACCCAGGTTGGTGTCAGTGGTCTCTAGATAAGGGTTAATCAGGTTTAATAACATACCCAGGTTGGTGTTAGCGGTCTCTAGATAAGGGTTAATCAGGTTTAATAACATACCCAGGTTGGTGTCAGCGGTCTCTAGATAAGGTTTAATAACATACCCAGGTTGGTGTCAGTGGTCTCTAGATAAGGGTTAATCAGGGTTAATAACATACCCAGGTTGGTGTCAGCAGTCTCTAGATAAGGGTTAATCAGGGTTAATAACATACCCAGGTTGGTGTCAGTGGTCTCTAGATACCCAGGGTTAATCAGGGTTAATAACATACCCAGGTTGGTGTCAGTGGTCTCTAGATAAGGTTTAATCAGGTTTAATAACATACCCAGGTTGGTGTCAGTGGTCTCTAGATAAGGGTTAATCAGGGTTAATAACATACCCAGGTTGGTGTCAGTGGTCTCTAGATAAGGGTTAATCAGGTTTAATAACATACCCAGGTTGGTGTCAGTGGTCTCTAGATCAGGTTTAATAACATACCCAGGTTGGTGTCAGCGGTCTCTAGATAAGGGTTAATAACATACCCAGGTTGGTGTCAGCGGTCTCTAGATAAGGGTTAATCAGGTTTAATAACATACCCAGGTTGGTGTCAGCGGTCTCTAGATAAGGGTTAATCAGGTTTAATAACATACCCAGGTTGGTGTCAGCGGTCTCTAGATAAGGTTTAATCAGGTTTAATAACATACCCAGGTTGGTGTCAGCAGTCTCTAGATAAGGTTTAATCAGGTTTAATAACATACCCAGGTTGGTGTCAGCGGTCTCTAGATAAGGTTTAATCAGGTTTAATAACATACCCAGGTTGGTGTCAGTGGTCTCTAGATAAGGTTTAATCAGGTTTAATAACATACCCAGGTTGGTGTCAGTGGTCTCTAGATAAGGTTTAATCAGGTTTAATAACATACCCAGGTTGGTGTCAGCGGTCTCTAGATAAGGTTTAATCAGGTTTAATAACATACCCAGGTTGGTGTCAGTGGTCTCTAGATAAGGGTTAATCAGGTTTAATAACATACCCAGGTTGGTGTCAGCGGTCTCTAGATAAGGGTTAATAACATACCCAGGTTGGTGTCAGTGGTCTCTAGATAAGGGTTAATCAGGGTTAATAACATACCCAGGTTGGTGTCAGCGGTCTCTAGATAAGGGTTAATCAGGTTTAATAACATACCCAGGTTGGTGTCAGCGGTCTCTAGATAAGGGTTAATAACATACCCAGGTTGGTGTCAGCGGTCTCTAGATAAGGTTTAATAACATACCCAGGTTGGTGTCAGCGGTCTCTAGATAAGGGTTAATCAGGTTTAATAACATACCCAGGTTGGTGTCAGCGCGGACGAGCAGCTGTGTCTTTCCATCTGAGGTGTTTTTCAGATGCAGCGTTCCAACTCCCTTCTCCTTGAACTCAGTCTCTTTCTTATAGAACAGTTTACACCTGGAACACACACACACACACAGAGACACAGACACAGACACACACACACAGACACACACACACACAGACACACACACACAGACACACACACACACACACACACACACACACACGTCAAGTTCCTCGTTTGGAACAAAACCATTTCTGAAAAATACTGGACGTGTAACAAATACAAAAGCATCGAGTTAATTCACTGTTTTATTTACTGTTTCCTAAGCATAAGAATATATATTTTTAACCTTTATTTAACTAGGCAAGTCAGTTAAGAACAAATTCTTATTTTCAATGACGGACTGGGAACAGTGGGTTCACTGCCTGTTCAGGGGCAGAACGACCTTGTCAGCTCAGGGATTTGAACTTGCAACCTTCCGGTTACTAGTCCAACGCTCTAACCACTAGGCTACCCTGCCGCCCCAATTGTACAATTCTAATATAGTCAGTCAGTCTTTTCCAGCGAGTTGAAAAAGTTGAACACACTGGTGAAATATAACACTGCAAGAGCGTCTGTCAACCGTGAGCCATAATGCATCCCATAATGCATCCCATAACGCATCCCATAATGCATCCCATAATGCATCCCATAATACATCCCATAGGGTAATTCAAAGACAGATCCTACAGATGTATAGAGCTATAATACATCCCATAATACATCCCATAATGCATCCCATAATGCATCCCATAATGCATCCCATAATACATCCCATAATACATCCCATAATACATCCCATAATACATCCCATAATACATCCCATAATACATCCCATAATACATCCCATAATGCATCCCATAATGCATCCCATAATGCATCCCATAATTACATCCCATAATGCATCCCATAGGGTAATTCGAAGACAGATCCTACAGATGTATAGAGCTATAATACATCCCATAATACATCCCATAGGGTAATTCAAAGACAGATCCTACAGATGTATAGAGCCATAATACATCCCATAATACATCCCATTGGGTAATTCGAAGACAGATCCTACAGATGTATAGAGCCATAATACATCCCATAATACATCCCATAATACATCCCATAATGCATCCCATAATACATCCCATAATACATCCCATAATACATCCCATAATACATCCCATAATACATCCCATTGGATAATTCGAAGACAGATCCTACAGATGTATAGAGCTATAATACATCCCATAATACATCCCATAATGCATCCCATTGGGTAATTCGAAGACAGACCCTACAGATGTATAGAGCTATAATACATCCCATAATATATCCCATAGGGTAATTCGAAGACAGATCCTACAGATGTATAGAGCTATAATACATCCCATAATACATCCCATTGGGTAATTCGAAGACAGACCCTACAGATGTATAGAGCCATAATACATCCCATAATACATCCCATAATACATCCCATAATGCATCCCATAATGCATCCCATAGGGTAATTCGAAGACAGATCCTACAGATGTATAGAGCCATACTTTTCTGTAAAAGGAGACCTACTTCTTGGAGTAGAATGCGTCAGTCTCCTTAATCTCCTGGACTTCCACTTTGGGAGGTTCATCCGACTCCTCCCCGTTTTCATCTACAGGACGACAAGGAAGAGACGGACGTTATGAAGAGACGTTTTTTTAGTCTCTGATAACCAAGCGGACAGATGAAACAAAAACACCCGGCCTAAACCCACTTTACACTAAGAACATTTACAAAATACACCATTTATTTTCCACAATGACCTTACACTGGGATTAAAAACCTGAATGTGAGATTTTATAGAGGTTTAATCTGGGATAAAAAATGTTGAATGTGATATCTAAGAGGTTTAATCTCAGGGATTAAAAACCCAAGTGTGAGTATGTTGTCTATCACTAGCAGCACCATATCACCAGGTAACATTCTGAGTATGTTGTCTATCACTAGCAGCACCATATCACCAGGTAACATTCTGAGTATGTTGTCTATCAGCACCATATCACCAGGTAACATTCTGAGTATGTTGTCTATCAGCACCATATCACCAGGTAACATTCTGAGTATGTTGTCTATCAGCACCATATCACCAGGTAACATTCTGAGTATGTTGTCTATCAGCACCATATCACCAGGTAACATTCTGAGTATGTTGTCTATCACTAGCAGCACCATATCACCAGGTAACATTCTGAGTATGTTGTCTATCACTAGCAGCACCATATCACCAGGTAACATTCTGAGTATGTTGTCTATCAGCACCATATCACCAGGTAACATTCTGAGTATGTTGTCTATCAGCACCATATCACCAGGTAACATTCTGAGTATGTTGTCTATCAGCACCATATCACCAGGTAACATTCTGAGTATGTTGTCTATCACTAGCAGCACCATATCACCAGGTAACATTCTGAGTATGTTGTCTAGCAGCACCATATCACCAGGTAACATTCTGAGTATGTTGTCTATCACTAGCAGCACCATATCACCAGGTAACATTCTGAGTATGTTGTCTATCAGCACCATATCACCAGGTAACATTCTGAGTATGTTGTCTAGCAGCACCATATCACCAGGTAACATTCTGAGTATGTTGTCTATCACTAACAGCACCATATCACCAGGTAACATTCTGAGTATGTTGTCTAGCAGCACCATATCACCAGGTAACATTCTGAGTATGTTGTCTATCACTAGCAGCACCATATCACCAGGTAACATTCTGAGTATGTTGTCTATCACTAGCAGCACCATATCACCAGGTAACATTCTGAGTATGTTGTCTATCACAAGCAGCACCATATCACCAGGTAACATTCTGAGTATGTTGTCTATCAGCACCATATCACCAGGTAACATTCTGAGTATGTTGTCTATATCACCAGGTAACATTCTGAGTATGTTGTCTATCACAAGCAGCACCATATCACCAGGTAACATTCTGAGTATGTTGTCTATCACTAACAGCCCCATATCACCAGGTAACATTCTGAGTATGTTGTCTATCAGCACCATATCACCAGGTAACATTCTGAGTATGTTGTCTATCACTAACAGCCCCATATCACCAGGTAACATTCTGAGTATGTTGTCTATCACAAGCAACACCATATCACCAGGTAACATTCTGAGTATGTTGTCTATCACAAGCAGCAACATATCACCAGGTAACATTCTGAGTATGTTGTCTAACAGCACCATATCACCAGGTAACATTCTGAGTATGTTGTCTATCACTAACAGCACCATATCACCAGGTAACATTCTGAGTATGTTGTCTATCAGTAACAGCACCATATCACCAGGTAACATTCTGAGTATGTTGTCTATCACTAGCAGCACCATATCACCAGGTAACATTCTGAGTATGTTGTCTATCACTAGCAGCACCATATCACCAGGTAACATTCTGAGTATGTTGTCTATCACTATCAGCACCATATCACCAGGTAACATTCTGAGTATGTTGTCTATCACTAGCAGCACCATATCACCAGGTAACATTCTGAGTATGTTGTCTATCACTAGCAGCACCATATCACCAGGTAACATTCTGAGTATGTTGTCTATCACTAACAGCACCATATCACCAGGTAACATTCTGAGTATGTTGTCTAACAGCACCATATCACCAGGTAACATTCTGAGTATGTTGTCTATCACTATCAGCACCATATCACCAGGTAACATTCTGAGTATGTTATCTAGCAGCACCATATCACCAGGTAACATTCTGAGTATGTTGTCTATCACTAGCAGCACCATATCACCAGGTAACATTCTGAGTATGTTGTCAATCACTAGCAGCACCATATCACCAGGTAACATTCTGAGTATGTTGTCTAACATTCTGACTATGTTGCAGCACCATATCACCAGGTAACATTCTGAGTATGTTGTCTATCACTAGCAGCACCATATCACCAGGTAACATTCTGAGTATGTTGTCTATCACTAGCAGCACCATATCACCAGGTAACATTCTGAGTATGTTGTCTATCACTAGCAGCACCATATCACCAGGTAACATTCTGAGTATGTTGTCTATAACTAGCAGCACCATATCACCAGGTAACATTCTGAGTATGTTGTCTATCACTAGCAGCACCATATCACCAGGTAACATTCTGAGTATGTTGTCTATCACTAGCAGCACCATATCACCAGGTAACATTCTGAGTATGTTGTCTATCACTAGCAGCACCATATCACCAGGTAACATTCTGAGTATGTTGTCTATCACTAGCAGCACCATATCACCAGGTAACATTCTGAGTATGTTGTCTATCACTAGCAGCACCATATCACCAGGTAACATTCTGAGTATGTTGTCTATCACTAGCAGCACCATATCACCAGGTAACATTCTGAGTATGTTGTCTAGCAGCACCATATCACCAGGTAACATTCTGAGTATGTTGTCTATCAGCACCATATCACCAGGTAACATTCTGAGTATGTTGTCTATCAGCACCATATCACCAGGTAACATTCTGAGTATGTTGTCTAGCAGCACCATATCACCAGGTAACATTCTGAGTATGTTGTCTATCAGCACCATATCACCAGGTAACATTCTGAGTATGTTGTCTATCACTAGCAGCACCATATCACCAGGTAACATTCTGAGTATGTTGTCTATCACTATCAGCAGCACCATATCACCAGGTAACATTCTGAGTATGTTGTCTATCACTAGCAGCACCATATCACCAGGTAACATTCTGAGTATGTTGTCTATCACTATCAGCACCATATCACCAGGTAACATTCTGAGTATGTTGTCTATCACTAGCAGCACCATATCACCAGGTAACATTCTGAGTATGTTGTCTATCAGCACCATATCACCAGGTAACAGCACCATATCACCAGGTAACATTCTGAGTATGTTGTCTATCAGCACCATATCACCAGGTAACATTCTGAGTATGTTGTCTATCACTAGCAGCACCATATCACCAGGTAACATTCGGAGTATGTTGTCTATCACTAGCAGCACCTATATCACCAGGTAACATTCTGAGTATGTTGTCTATCAGCACCATATCACCACAGGTAACATTCTGAGTATGTTGTCTTCATCAGCACCATATCACCAGGTAACATTCTGAGTATGTTGTCTATCAGCACCATATCACCAGGTAACATTCTGAGTATGTTGTCTATCAGCACCATATCACCAGGTAACATTCTGAGTGTGTTGTCTAGCAGCACCATATCACCCAGGTAACATTCTGAGTATGTTGTCTATCACTATCAGCACCATACCACCAGGTAACATTCTGAGTATGTTGTCTAGCAGCACCATATCACCAGGTAACATT
>NW_026282115.1:97500-106731 GCF_023373465.1 Oncorhynchus keta | reverse complement strand
GAGGAAGCAGAGGAAGTAGAGGACCCAGAGGAGGCAGATGAAGGAGAGGAGGCAGAGGAAGGAGAGGAAGTAGAGGACCCAGAGGAGGCAGATGAAGGAGAGGAGGAAGCAGAGGAAGTAGAGGACCCAGAGGAGGCAGATGAAGGAGAGGAGGCAGAGGAAGCAGAGGAAGCAGAGGAAGCAGAGGAAGCAGAGGAGGCAGAGGAATCAGGAGGGGAAGCAGAGGAGGCAGAGGAAGCAGAGGAAGCAGAGGAAGCAGAGGAAGCAGAGGATAAACATGTATTTGGTAGCTTGGTCAGAGTGAAGTAAAACCATGTTTATTAGAAGTATTTGGTAGCTGGGTCAGACTGAAGTACAACCATGTTTATTAGAAGTATTTGGTAGCTGGGTCAGACTGAAGTACAACCCTGTTATTAGAAGTATTTGGTAGCTGGGTCAGAGTGAAGTACAACCCTGGTCATTAGAAGTATTTGGTAGCTGGGTCAGAGTGTCACATAACCCTGTTTAATAGAAGGGTTTGATAGCTGGGTCAGAGTGTCACATAACCCTGTTTAATAGAAGGGTTTGATAGCTGGGTCAGAGTGTCACATAACCCTGTTTAATAGAAGGGTTTGATAGCTGGGTCAGAGTGAAGTACAACCCTGTTTAATAGAAGGGTTTGGTAGCTGGGTCAGAGCGTCAGCATAACCCTGTTTAATAGAAATTTGGTAGCTGGGTCAGAGTGTCACATAACCCTGTTTAATAGAAGGGTTTGGTAGCTGGGACAGAGTGAAGTACAACCCTGTTTATAAAGTATTTGGTAGGCTGGGTCAGAGGTGTCACATAACCCTGTTTAATAGAAGGGTTTGGTAGTACGCTGGGACAGAGTGTCACATAACCCTGTTTAATAGAAGGGTTTGATAGCTGGGTCAGAGGAAGTACAACCCTGTTTAATAGAAGGGTTTGGTAGCTGGGTCAGGAGTGTCACATAACCTGTTTAATAGAATGGGTTTGATATCTGGGTCAGAGTGTCACATAACCCTGTTTAATAGAAGGTTTGATAGCTGTCAGAGTGTCACATAACCCTGTTTAATAGAAGGGTTTGATAGTTGGTCAGAGTGAAGTACAACCTCTGTTTAATAGAAGGGTTTGATAGCTGGGTCAGAGTGTCACATAACCCTGTTTAATAGAAGGGTTTGATAGCTGGGTCAGAGTGTCACATAACCCTGTTTAATAGAAGGGTTTGGTAGCTGGGCTCAGAGGAAGTACAACCCTGTTTAATAGAAGTATTTGATAGCTGGGTCAGAGTCTCACATAACCCTGTTAATAGAAGGTTTGGTAGCGGGTCAGAGTGTCACATAACCCTGTTTAATAGAAGGTTTGGTAGCTGGGTCAGAGTGAAGTACAACCCTGTTTAATAGAAGGGGTTTGATAGCTGGGTCAGAGCGTCACATAACCCTGTTTAATAGAAGGGTTTGATAGCTGGGTCAGAGTGTCACATAACCCTGTTTAATAGAAGGGTTTGATAGCTGGGTCAGAGTGAAGTACAACCCTGTTTAATAGAAGGGTTTGATAGCTGGTCAGAGCGTCACATAACCCTGTTTCTAATAGAAGGTTTGATAGCTGGGTCAGAGCGTCACATAACCCTGTTTAATAGAAGGTTTGGTAGCTGGGTCAGAGTGAAGTACAACCCTGTTTAATAGAAGGGTTTGATAGCTGTCAGAGTGCTACAACCCTGTTTAATAGAAGGGTTTGGTAGCTGAGTCAGAGCGTCACATAACCCTGTTTAATAGAAGGTTTGGTAGCTGGGTCAGAGTGAAGTACAAACCTGTTTAATAGAAGGGTTTGATAGCTGGGTCAGAGTGTCACATAAATCTCTGTTTAATAGAAGGTTTGGTAGCTGGGTCAGAGTGTCACATAACCCTGTTTAATAGAACGGTTTGATAGCTGGGTCAGAGTGAAGTACAACCCTGTTTAATAGAAGGGTTTGGTAGCTGGGTCAGAGCGTCACATAACCCTGTTTAATAGAAGGGTTTGGTAGCTGGGTCAGAGTGTCACATAACCCTGTTTAATAGAAGGGTTTGGTAGCTGGGTCATAGTGTCACATAACCCTGTTTAATAGAAGGTTTGATAGCTGGGTCAGAGTGTCACATAACCCTGTTTAATAGAAGGGGTTTGATAGCTGGGTCAGAGTGTCACATAACCCTGTTTAATAGAAGGGTTTGGTAGCTGGGTCAGAGTGTCACATAACCCTGTTTTAATAGAAGGGTTTGATAGCTGGGTCAGAGTGTCACATAACCCTGTTTAATAGAAGGGTTTGATAGCTGGGTCAGAGTGTCACATAACCCTGTTTAATAGAAGGGTTTGATAGCTGGGTCAGAGTGAGTACAACCCTGTTTAATAGAAGGGTTTGATAGCTGGGTCAGAGTGTCACATAACCCTGTTTAATAGAAGGGTTTGATAGCTGGGTCAGAGATGTCACATAACCCTGTTTAATAGAAGGGTTTGATAGCTGGGTCAGAGTGTCACATAACCCTGTTTAATAGAAGGGTTTGATAGCTGGGTCAGAGTGTCACATAACCCTGTTTAATGGAAGGGTTTGACAGCTGGGTCAGAGTGTCACATAACCCTGTTTAATAGAAGGGTTTGATGTCAGTCAGAGTGTCACATAACCCTGTTTAATAGAAGGGTTTGATAGCTGGGTCAGAGTGTCACATAACCCTGTTTAATAGAAGGGTTTGATAGCTGGGTCAGAGTGTCACATAACCCTGTTTAATAGAAGGGTTTGATAGCTGGGTTGAAGTACAACCCTGTTTAATAGAAGGGTTTGATAGCTGGGGTCAGAGTGTCACATAACCCTGTTTAATAGAAGGGTTTGATAGCTGGGTCAGAGTGTCACATAACCCTGTTTAATAGAAGGGTTTGATAGCTGGGTCAGAGTGAAGTACAACCCTGTTTAATAGAAGGGTTTGATAGCTGGGTCAGAGTGTCACATAACCCTGTTTAATAGAAGGGTTTGATAGCTGGGTCAGAGTGTCACATAACCCTGTTTAATAGAAGGGTTTGGTAGCTGGGTCAGAGTGTCACAACCCTGTTTAATAGAAGGGTTTGGTAGCTGGGTCAGAGTGTCACATAACCTGTTTAATAGAAGGGTTTGATAGCTGGGTCAGAGTGTCACATAAACCTGTTTAATAGAAGGGTTTGGTAGCTGGGTCAGAGTGTCACATAACCCTGTTTAATAGAAGGGTTTGATAAGCTAGGTCAGAGTGTCCAGATAACCCTGTTTAATAGAAGGGTTGATAGCTGGGTCAGAGTGTCACATAACCCTGTTTAATAGAAGGGTTTGATAGCTGGGTCAGAGTGTCACATAACCCTGTTTAATAGAAGGGTTTGGGTAGCTTGGTCAGAGTGTCACATAACCCTGTTTAAACAGAAGGGTTTGATAGCTGGGTCAGAGTGTCACATAACCCTGTTTAATAGAAGGGCTTGATAGCTGGGCACGTAAAGCAACCCTGTTTAATAGAAGGGCTTGATAGCTGGGTCAGAGTGTCACATAACCCTGTTTAATAGAAGGGTTTGGTAGCTGGGTCAGAGTGAAGTACAACCCTGTTTAATAGAAGGGTTTGGTAGCTGGGTCAGAGTGTCACATAACCCTGTTTAATAGAAGGGTTTGATAGCTGGGTCAGAGTGAAGTACAACCCTGTTTAATAGAAGGGTTTGATAGCTGGGTCAGAGTGTCACATAACCCTGTTTAATAGAAGGGTTTGATAGCTGGGTCAGAGTGTCACATAACCCTGTTTAATAGAAGGGTTTGATAGCTGGGTCAGAGTGTCACATAACCCTGTTTAATAGAAGGGTTTGATAGCTGGGTCAGAGTGTCACATAACCCTGTTTAATAGAAGGGTTTGATAGCTGGGTCAGAGTGTCACATAACCCTGTTTAATAGAAGGGTTTGCAGCTGGGTCAGAGTGAAGTACAACCCTGTTTAATAGAAAGGTTTGGATAGCTGGGTCAGAGTGTCACATAACCCTGTTTAATAGAAGGGTTTGATAGCTGGCCAGAGTGTCACATAACCCTGTTTAATAGAAGGGTTTGATAGCTGGGTCAGAGTGTCACACAACCCTGTTTAATAGAAGGGTTTGGTAGCTGGGTCAGAGTGTCACATAACCTGTTTAATAGAAGGGTTTGATAGCTGGGTCAGAGTGTCACATAACCCTGTTTAATAGAAGGGTTTGCAGCTGGGTCAGAGTGTCACATAACCCTGTTTAATAGAAGGGTTTGGTAGCTGGGTCAGAGTGTCACATAACCCTGTTTAATAGAAGGGTTTGATAGCTGGGTCAGAGTGTCACATAACCCTGTTTAATAGAAGGGTTTGATAGCTGTCAGAGTGTCACATAACCCTGTTTAATAGAAGGTTTGATACCTGGGTCAGAGTGTCACACAACCCTGTTTAATAGAAGGGTTTGGTAGCTGGGTCAGAGTGTCACATAACCCTGTTTAATAGAAGGGTTTGGTAGCTGGGTCAGAGTGTCATAGCCCTGTTTAATAGAAGGGTTTGGCAGCTGGGTCAGAGTGTCACATAACCCTGTTTAATAGAAGGGTTTGATAGCTGGGTCAGCTGGCCTCCGCTGAGTCTGCAGTTCATGAATATTTTAGAGTTGTTTTGGGGAGGAGGAGGGATCTGAATTCAAGCTGAAGATGTGTGTAGTAACAGACTTCTTTGCTTGTGAATATATCTTACGTAAAGAACGAAACGGAGGGGATCGTGCCTCCAACACCAATTTACCCTGTCAGATCAATCCGATTTAAAGGAACCCACTGTGTGAGTTCTACCGTGGCCCGTCCTCCTCCAACAGCCAGCCAGGTCTTTGAGGGAAGCATTTGTCCCGTCACCCCTGTCAAGGCAACTAAAAGGCAAATCAGCCTCTATTGATCTCGCTTAATCATTAGAAACCAGCTCATTTTATACTAAACCCTGATGTTAAACCAGGATGTGTAGGCAGGGACAGTCAGCTTCGTGCTTTAGTCAGACAGCTAAACAGAATCACATCCCTTCTCGTGCGGATTTCATTAAAACAAATCTCCTTCGCAGTTAGTGTTCATTAAATTGTATGGGTTTAGACACAACACCGCTTACAGTGACTGGCAACACACTTCATTATAATCATCTGCTTGTGGGTTGGATTTATTTCTCAGTCAATTTAAACTGATCAAAAGCACTGGGCCTCATTCTTCTAGGAAAGAGATAGAGAGACAGAGACTGAGAGACAGAGAGAGAGACAGAGAGAGAGAGACAGAGACTGAGAGACAGAGAGAGAGACAGAGAGACAGAGAGACAGAGAGACAGAGAGACAGAGAGACTGAGACTGAGACAGAGACTGAGAGACAGACAAAAAGAGACAGAGACTGAGAGACAGACAACGAGAGACAGAGACTGAGAGACAGACAACGAGAGACAGAGACTGAGTTACAGAGACAGAGAGACAGAGAGACAGAGACAGAGACAGAGACCGAGAGACAGACAACGAGAGACAGAGACTGAGAGACAGACAACGAGAGACAGAGACTGAGAGACAGACAACGAGAGACAGAGAATTTGAATTTGTAAATGTATTGTTTATTTTAACTTTAGTTTATTATCTATTTCACTTGCTTTGGCAATGTCAACACATGTTTCTCATGCCAATAATGTCCTTTTAAATTGCATTGAATTGAGAGAGAGAGAGAGAGAGAGAGAGAGAGAGAGAGAGAGAGAGAGAGAGAGAGAGAGAGAGAGAGAGAGAGAGAGAGAGAGAGAGAGAGAGAGAGAGATCGAGAGGGGAGAGAGAGAGAGACACAGAGAGACACAGAGAGACACAGAGAGAGAGAGACAGAGACAGAGAGAGACACACCGAGAGAGAGACAGAGAGAGCACAGAGAGACACAGAGAGAGAGAGAGAGAGACATAGACAGAGAGAGAGACACACAGAGAGAGAGACAGAGACACAGAGAGAGACAGAGAGAGAGACAGAGAGAGAGAGACAGAGAGAGAGAGAGAGTAGGAGAGAGAGACAGAGACAGAGAGAGACAGAGAGAGAGAGAGAGAGAGAGAGAGAGAGAGAGAGAGAGAGAGACACAGAGAGAGAGAGAGTGAGAGAGAGACAGAGTGGAGAGAGACAAAACAGCTGGTCCGTGACAAAGCAGCATGTCTTGAACAGGTGAACAGATCAGGGTTCCATAGCCGCAGGCAGAACAGTTGAAACTGGAGCAGCAGCACTGCCAGGTGGACTGGGGACAGCCAGGAGTCATCAGGGCCAGATAGTCCTGATGCATGATCCTAGAGAACTTTAAATTCACACTGGACACCAGATAAGACAGGAGAATTACAACAAATATAACAGACTGACCCTAGCCCCCAGCAAATAGACTATTGCAGCATAGATACTGGAGGCAGAGATGGGGACTTGGGGACACTGTGGCCCTGTTCAACGATATCCCCGGACAGGGCAAACCAGGCAGGTTATAACCCCACCCACTTTATCAAGGCAAAGACCACACACCATTAGAGGGACATCAACAGACCACAGACCACCAATTTACTACCCTGAGACAAGGCTGAGTATAGACCACAAAGCTCACTCTCTCTCGCTATCACTATTTCACTCTCTCTCGCTCTTGCTATCTGTCTCCTCTCTCTCTTTCTCTCTCTCTCTCTCTCTCTCTCTCTCTCTCTCTCTCTCTTTGCCTCTCTGCTCTCTGTCTCTCTGTCTCTCTCTCTTCTCTCTCTCTCTCTCTCACTCTCTCTTGCCTCTCGCTCCTCTCTGTCTCTCTCGTTTTCTTGATCTCGTTTTCTTGATCTCTCTCGATCTCGGCTTATCTCGCTTCGCTCTCTCGCTCTGTCTGCCTCGTTCTCTTTGATCTCTCGATCTCGCTCTCTCTCTCGCTCTTGCCTCCCGCCTCTATCTCTCTCTCGCCTCTTGATCTCTGAACGCTGTCTCGACCTCTGAGTGCTGTCTCGACCTCTGAATGCTGACTCGACCTCTGAATGCTGTCTCGACCTCTGAATTGCTGTCTCGACCTCTGAATGCTGACTCAACCTCTGAATTGCTGTCTCGACCTCTGAATGCTGACTCGACCTCGGAACGCTGACTCAACCTCTGAATGCTGACTCGACTCGAACGCTGACTCAACCTCTGAATTGCTGTCTCGACCTCTGAATTGCTGACTCAACCTCTGAATTGCTGACTCAACCTCTGAATGCTGACTCGACCTCTGAATGCTGACTCAACCTCGGGAACGCTGACTCAACCTCTGAATGCTGACTCAACCTCTGAATTGCTGACCTCGACCTCTGAATGCTGACTCGACCTCGAACGCTGACTCAACCTCTGAATGCTGACTCAACCTCTGAATGCTGACTCAACCTCTGAATGCTGACTCAACCTCTGAATGCTGACTCGACCTCTGAATGCTGACTCAACCTCTGAATGCTGACTCAACCTCTGAATGCTGACTCAACCTCTGAATGCTGACTCAACCTCTGAATGCATCTTAAAAGCTAACAGACATTTACTCTACAACCACTGTGACTTGTATTTGACCCATCGATGAATGTTTGAACACCTTAAAGAACATCTTAAAGAACACCTTAAAGAACATCTTAAAGAACACCCTAAAGAACACCTTAAAGAACATCTTAAAGAACACCTTAAAGAACACCTTAAAGAACACCTTAAAGAACACCTTAAAGAACACCCTACCATGTCAGAAGAACATCTTAAAAAACACCTCATAGAACACCTTAAAGAACATCTTAAAGAACATCTTAAAGAACACCTTAAAGAACATCTTAAAGAACATCTTAAAGAACACCTTAAAGAACACCTTAAAGAACACCTTAAAGAACACCTTAAAGAACACCTTAAAGAACACCTTAAAGAACATCTTAAAGAACACCTTAAAGAACACCTTAAAGAACACCTTAAAGAACACCTTAAAGAACATCTTAAAGAACACCTTAAAGAACACCTTAAAGAACATCTTAAAGAACATCTTAAAGAACATCTTAAAGAACACCTTAAAGAACACCTTAAAGAACACCTTAAAGAACATCTTAAAGAACACCTTAAAGAACACCTTAAAGAACATCTTAAAGAACACCTTAAAGAACACCTTAAAGAACACCTTAAAGAACACCTTAAAGAACATCTTAACCTCTTCAACCTATGGGGGCGCTATGTCATTATTGGATAAAAAAAACATGCCCGTTTTAAGCGCAATATTTTGTCACGAAAAGATGCTCAACTATGCATATAATTGCCAGTGTTGGAAAGAAAACACTCTGACGTTTTCAAAACTGCAAAGATATTATCTGTGAGTACCCAAGAACTGATCTTACAGGAGAAACCAAGATGAAACTTCAAACAGGAAATTAACAGGATTTTTGACGCTGTGTTTTACTAACGTCTCCTTATATGGCTGTGAATATGCTGTGAATGAGCTTATGCGCTCTGCTGTTCATCCAAGATGTCTGCAGCATTGTTGTGTATTTGTAGGCATATCATTGGAAGATTGGCCATAAGAGACTACATTTGCCAGGGGGCGTCCGGTGTCCTTTGTCTAAATTGGTGCGTAATTCCCAGTAAACACTCATTTTGCCATGGGATACAGACAGAGAAGCACACTTCCAGGAACGATACCACATTGAAGAGATATGTAGAAAAACACCTTGAGGATTGATTCTAAACAACGTTTGCCATGTTTCAGTCGATATTATGGAGTTATTATGGAAAAAGTTTGGCGTTTTTATAACTGAATTTTAATTTTTTTGGTAGCCAAACATGACGCAGAAAACGGACCCGATTTCTCCTGCACAAATAATCTTTCAGGAAAACTGAACATTTGCTATCTAACTGAGAGTCTCCTCATTGAAAACATCCGAAGTTCTTCAAGGTAAATGATTTATTGAATGTTTTTGCTGGTTTTTGTGAAAATGTGTCCTGCTAATGCTAACGCTAAATGCTAATGCTAAATGCTAACGCTAAATGCTAAATGCTAGTTTGCTATGGTAGAGAAGCATATTTTTGAAAATCTGAGATGACAGTGTTGTTAACAAAGGCTAAGCATGAGAGCTAGCATATTGATTTCATTTCATTTGCGATTTTCATGAATAGTTAACGTTGCGTTATGGTAATGGGCTTGAGGCTGTAGTCATGATCTCGGATCCGGGTTGGCTCGACGCAAGAAGTTATTAAAGAACACCTTAAAAACATC
>NW_026282115.1:87500-95000 GCF_023373465.1 Oncorhynchus keta | reverse complement strand
TACAACATGATAGGATGCACGTTTTGTGTTAACCGAAGTTTCATGTTCTCTAATGGAGCTCACTACATGCTGAGGTTCTTTCTATTGTTGTCTATTAACCGGTAGTTTCAGTGGGCTTCCTGAATGGAGAGTCACTACATGCTGAGGAGTTACGTTGTTGTCTGTTAACCGGTAGTTTCAGTGGGCTTCCTGAATGGAGAGTCACAACATGCTGAGGAGTTACGTTGTTGTCTGTTAACCGGTAGTTTCAGTGGGCTTCCTGAATGGAGTCACAACATGCTGTGGAGTTACGTTGTTGTCTGTTGACCGGTAGTTTCAGTGGGCTTCCTGAATGGAGAGTCACTACATGCTGAGGAGTTACGTTGTTGTCTGTTGACCGGTAGTTTCAGTGGGCTTCCTGAATGGGGGAGTTACGTTGTTGTCTATTAACCGGTAGTTTCACTGGGCTTCCTGAATGGAGAGTCACAACATGCTGAGGAGTTACGTTGTTGTCTGTTAACCGGTAGTTTCAGTGGGCTTCCTGAATGGAGAGTCACAACATGCTGAGGAGTTACGTTGTTGTCTTTTAACCGGTAGTTTCAGTGGGCTTCCTGAATGGAGAGTCACAACATGCTGAGGAGTTACGTTGTTGTCTGTTAACCGGTAGTTTCAGTGGGCTTCCTGAATGGAGAGTCACAACATGCTGAGGAGTTACGTTGTTGTCTGTTAACCGGTAGTTTCAGTGGGCTTCCTGAATGGAGAGTCACAACATGCTGAGGAGTTACGTTGTTGTCTGTTAACCGGTAGTTTCAGTGGGCTTCCTGAATGGAGAGTCACAACATGCTGAGGAGTTACGTTGTTGTCTGTTAACCGGTAGTTTCAGTGGGCTTCCTGAATGGAGAGTCACTACATGCTGAGGAGTTACGTTGTTGTCTGTTAACCGGTAGTTTCAGTGGGCTTCCTGAATGGAGAGTCACAACATGCTGAGGAGTTACGTTGTTGTCTGTTAACCGGTAGTTTCACTGGGCTTCCTGAATGGAGAGTCACAAGCATCGAGGCTTGGAACCGTTCTGGTAGCACCACATGAAAACCAGACAAATAATTACATTTTTCAATGAACAGAAAATGAACCCGGGAAACACAAGTGCTCCATACTGTTCTGAAAAAGAACCGTTATTTTAAAAACAAGGGAACTGGATAAAAATATACATCTATCTATTCCCCTGACCAAAACAAACACCTACGTGCCTATGCAAAGTCCTCACTCTGTCACACAGTAACGTGTTCCAGTGTCGAACAGCTGAATATCTGAGCCACCTGCCCCTCCCACTCCGTTACCATAGGTTACTGTACTGATGTTACCATAGGTTACTGTACTGACGTTACCATAGGTTACTGTACTGACGTTACCATAGGTTACTGTACTGACGTTACCATAGGTTACTGTACTGACGTTACCATAGGTTACTGTACTGACGTTACCATAGGTTACTGTACTGACTTTACCATAGGTTACTGTACTGACGCTCCTATAGGTTACTGTACTGAGGTTACCATAGGTTACTGTACTGACGTTACCATAGGTTACTGTACTGACGTTACCATAGGTTACTGTACTGACGTTACCATAGGTTACTGTACTGTACTGGTTACTGTACTGATGTTACCATAGGTTACTCTACTGATGTTACCATAGGTTACTGTACTGACGTTACCATAGGTTACTGTACTGTACTGGTTACTGTACTGATGTTACCATAGGTTACTCTACTGATGTTACCATAGGTTACTGTACTGACGTTACCATAGGTTACTGTACTGTACTGGTTACTCTACTGATGTTACCATAGGTTACTGTACTGACGCTACCATAGGTTACTGTACTGACGTTACTATAGGTTACTGTACTGACGTTACCATAGGTTACTGTACTGGCGTTACCATAGGCTACTGTACTGACGTTACCATAGGTTACTGTACTGACGTTACTATAGGTTACTGTACTGATGTTACCATAGACTACTGTACTGACGTTACCATAGGTTACTGTACTGATGTTACCATAGGTTACTGTACTGATGTTACCATAGGTTACTGTACTGAGTTACCATAGGTTACTGTACTGACGTTACCATAGGTTACTGTACTGACGTTACCATAGGTTACTGTACTGATGTTACCATAGGTTACTGTACTGGCGCTACCATAGGTTACTGTACTGACGTTACCATAGGTTACTGTACTGACGTTACCATAGGCTACTGTACTGACGTTACTATATGTTACTGTACTGACGTTACCATAGGTTACTGTACTGACGTTACCATAGGTTACTGTACTGACGTTACCATAGGTTACTGTACTGACGTTACTATAGGTTACTGTACTGATGTTACCATAGGTTACTGTACTGACTATAGATACTATGTTACCATAGGTTACTGTACTGATGTTACCATAGGTTACTGTACTGGCGTTACCATAGGTTACTGTATAGGGTTACTGTACTGGCGTTACCATAGGTTACTGTACTGACGATACTATAGGTTACTGTACTGATGTTACCATATGTTACTGTACAGACGTTACCATAGGTTACTGTACTGACGTTACCATAGGTTACTGTACTGACGTTACCATAGGTTACTGTACTGACGTTACTATAGGTTACTGAACTGATGTTACCATAGGTTACTGTACTGACGTTACTATAGGTTACTGAACTGATGTTACCATAGGTTACTGTACTGACGTTACCATAGGTTATTGTACTGACGTTACCATAGGTTACTGTACTGATGTTACCATAGGTTACTGTACTGGCGTTACTATAGGTTACTGTACTGATGTTACCATAGGCTACTGTACTGACGTTACCATAGGTTACTGTACTGACGTTACTATAGGTTACTGAACTGATGTTACCATAGGTTACTGTACTGACGTTACCATAGGTTATTGTACTGGCGTTACCATAGGTTACTGTACTGATGTTACCATAGGTTACTGTACTGACGTTACTATAGGTTACTGTACTGATGTTACCATAGGCTACTGTACTGACGTTACCATAGGTTACTGTACTGTACTGGTTACTGTACTGATGTTACCATAGGTTACTGTACTGATGTTACCATAGGTTACTGTACTGACGTTACCATAGGTTACTGTACTGACGTTACCATAGGTTACTGTACTGGTTACGTTACCATAGGTTACTGTACTGATGTTACCATAGGTTACTGTACTGATGTTACTATAGGTTACTGTACTGATGTTACCATAGGTTACTGTACTGATGTTACTATAGGTTACTGTACTGATGTTACCATAGGTTACTGTACTGATGTTACTATAGGTTACTGTACTGATGTTACCATAGGTTACTGTACTGACGTTACCATAGGTTACTGTACTGATGTTACCATAGACAACTTTACTGACGTTACCATATGTTACTGTACTGTACTGGTTACTGTACTGATGTTACCATAGGTTACTCTACTGATGTTACCATAGGTTACTGTACTGATGTTACCATAGGTTACTGTACTGACGTTACCATAGGTTACTGTACTGACGTTACCATAGGTTACTGTACTGACTTTACCATAGGTTACTGTACTGACGCTCCTATAGGTTACTGTACTGACTTTACCATGGCATTGTGTTTTACCTCCTGGAAGCCGAATTAGAACACTCCAAGGCTTTGTGTTTGACTTCCTGGAAGCCGAATTAGAACACTCCAAGGCTTTGTGTTTTACTTCCTGGAAGCTGAATTAGAACACTCCATGGCTTTGTGTTTTACTTCCTGGAAAACCAATTAGAACACTCCAAGGCTTTGTGTTTTACTTCCTGGAAGCCGAATTAGAACACTCCAATGCTTTGTGTTTTACTTCCTGGAAGCCGAATTAGAACACTCCGAGGCTTTGTGTTTTACTTCCTGGAAGCCAAATTAGAACACTCCAATGCTTTGTGTTTTACTTCCTGGAAGCCGAATTAGAACACTCCGAGGCTTTGTGTTTTACTTCCTGGAAGCCGAATTAGAACACTCCGAGGCTTTGTGTTTTACTTCCTGGAAGCCGAATTAGAACACTCAAGGCTTTGTGTTTTACTTCCTGGAAGCCAAATTAGAACACTCCGAGGCTTCGCGTTGTACTCTGTACCTCCAGTATTATTATTGTGCTGTTACACAACAGTTTAAATGTTTAGCTGTGCCTGGGCTTATACCCTTGAATGTCAGTTCTCCGTCACCAACACACGTGGTGCCGGGTGTTAAAAAAACGGTTAATGTCATTCCGTGCCTGACACATATGTGTCAAGTCACAACAATGAAATGTCACCCCCCATAAAGAAAACACCTCATGTTGTCCGTGCCTGCCCCCCACCCCCATAAAGAAAACACCTCATGTTTAAACCGGTACGCTGAAGCCAATATGACTGACAGGTCTAATTTCCCTCTTTCAGATCTAAATTCTTGGTTTGATTACTTTTCCCTTCTCATAAATACATTTTCCTGCTTGTTCAGCATTTAGAGAAAAAAATCCCCTTTAGTTGAATGTGAATCGTGACGAACAGCTTGGCACCTTGAAATCCGATCGTCAGCGAACGTGATTTTCCTCGTACCGAACACGTGTTTCCGACCAAAAAAAAGAAAAACTTCAAGCCCAGATAAAAGGTGTCAAGGGAAAATATATGTAAATCCGGGGTTCTCTTCTACAAGGTTTAAAGTTGCCCTCACAACCCCCTCCACATCCCTTTTAAATCCCAATCAAGAATGACAATCTCATTAAATAGTCATTTTGTTCCTGTGAGCTGCTTGCCGTTGGATGAACATGGCACCCCCACCCCCACCCCCTCCTTTCCTAAATCTAGCCTTGTGAGAGAGAAAAAAAAAGTCCCTAATTGAAATGGCCAGGCGCGATGACCTTGGAATGGTAATCTAAAAGCCCGGGCGTTTATCTCCGTCGTGTCACCAGTTTAGCTTCTGTGCTGCGATCAAACAGTAGCTGGGGAAGAAGCCAGACATCCATCAACCTGTCATGTGTCTGACCAAATGTGATTGATGGGAGGGTATCTCGGGAGCAATGTTATTTTAAACTGTCTAAAGACTACAAAAGGGGGGAGGGAGGGAGGGAGGGAGGGGGGTGGAGAAGTGGGGGTGGTGAGTTAAACTTGCATCTTGGGGAAAAAAAGGGAGAGAGATAAAGAATAGAATGGAATAACGTGTGGAGGGTTTTTATCATGAAGGGAACAGACTTGTTGTTGGTTGGGATTTGGTTCACCTGTATGCCAGGCTGGCTTGGCTCTCTTCCTAGTGGGTGTTGTTGTTGCATCGGTGGTGGTGGTGGTGGGTGGGTCGTGGGAGGGGAGAGGGAGGGAGGGGTTAAGGCCAATTCAAACTGAAGCTCGTTAAGAGCTGGCGAGGAATGTTTAAGAAACACAGATCATTCTTACTAATTGTCTGTTATTGATATGGAATCATGTATCAATATAAGACGTCGCTACAATCTTGTCTACTGGTGTAATTACCAAACAACGTAACTTAAAACGTAGAGAAAGTACAAATATAAGGTGTTTACTTACTCCCCCCACGCCCAAAGACCCCCTCACCCCCCCGCCCAAAGACGTGCCGTACTCCCCCCCGCCCAAAGACGTGCCGTACCCCCCCCCCCCCAAAGACGTGCCGTACTCACCCCCCCCCCCAAAGACGTGCCGTACCCAAAGACCCCCCCCCACCCCCCCGAAGACGTGCTGTACCCCCCCCGCCCAAAGACGTGCCGTACCCCCCCCACCCCCGCCCAAAGACGTGCCCAAGTGCCGTACTCCCCCAGCCCAAAGACGTGCCGTACTCCCCCCAGCTTGGTGTTATAGCAGATAAAACCACCTTTCGGGTCGAGAACGGAGATGTTCAAATACCACGCTGATTATTTGGGATTGACAGAGGAGAGAAAAGGGGTGAGGGAGTGAGGGGAGGGGGGGGAGAACCCCGGGGGGGGAGATAAGAACCTGGAATCGATCATCTATCAGTTTTACCTTGCTTTTACAGCTCTTGTTATCTGCTGGATAAAAAGCTCCCCTCTCGTCCAAAACAACGTCTGCTGCCGTCTAATCAGGCCATTCTGTGTAGTCTATTCCAGTCACTTAAAACCTCAGAGCTCCTGATTACGTATTGTCCCTTCATGTGATATAATTAAACTCACACAATCTGCTATAATTGTGAGAGAAAAAAAAATACACCTAATAATGACACACATAGAAGAATAAAAAACTATTGTATATATATTCCTTTAAAGTAATTGGCTCATATTATTCATTATTGTCTGACTCACATTCACTCTTGTCATTTTCCAACCACTGTTTCACTGACCCTGAATGCTGGATCATTGAGGCCCACAGCAATATTCCAGCCATCTATCTATCGGGTTTGTTCTTCACTCTCTATGAGACGGGCCATAGAGACAAAAAAGAGGCCTTGTGATCACAACAGCTCATTTACCTTCCCAATTGGCAGGAGAGCTTGTCTCTCTCTCTCTCTCTCTCTCTCTCTCTCTCTCTCTCTCTCTCTCCCTCTCTCTCTCTCTCTCTCTCTCTCTCTCTCTCTCTCTCTCTCTGCCGGCTGTATTGTCTTATCTAAGGTAATATCTGTCTGTCTTCTCTCTCTAATGAATCTAATAACGTCTCTCTCTCTCTCTTCTCTGTCTCACAATTGGAAATGAAATGCATTGTATGTGGGGGGGAGAAGTCAAGTCTGACGAGTGTCAGACAGAAATGAAACAGTCTCTCTCTCTGCCTCTGCCTCTCTCTCTCTCTCTCTCTCTCTCTCTCTCTGTCTGTCTGTCTCTCTGGCTGTCTGTGTGTTCTCTCTCTGTGCCAGGCGGTGGATGGGTTTGACATGCTGCCCATACAAGCTATTGGCTTCAGTCCATATCTCTATTGGCCAGGGAGGGGTTGCTGTCCTCCTCCAGATGGGTTTGACATGCTGCCCATACAAATGTATTGGCTTCAGTCACCAGGGAGGGATTGTTGTCCCCCGTCTCTGGTCTCACCCCCTCCCCCCAGATGGATGACAAGCTATCAGGGGAAACAAAGACAAACGGTCCCTTCTGGCATCCTATTCCCAGTCACGGGAGGGGTTGCTGTCCTCCCCCTCCAGTGCATGCTGCTGGGACGTAAGGGGAGCCAAAGACAAACGGTCTGTCCCTTCTGGCACCCTATTCCTACGTGGTGCACTGCTGGGACGTAAAGCCAAATACAAACAGTCTGTCCCTTCTAGCACCCTATTCTCTACGTAGTGCACTTAGTTTGACCAGATCCCAATCAACGAGCCCTGGTCATAAGTAGTGCACCACATAGGAAACAGGGTACCATTTGAGGACGTAAAGCCAAAGACAAACAGTCTGTCCCTTCTAGCACCCTATTCCCTACGTAGTGCACTTACTTTGACCAGATCCCAACGAGCCCTGGTCATAAAAAGTGCACTACATAAGAAAACAGGGTCCCATTTTGTGTGGATGTAAA
>NW_026282115.1:65000-82500 GCF_023373465.1 Oncorhynchus keta | reverse complement strand
TTCAGGTGTCGTCCATGTTTAGATTCAGGTCTGTCAGGTGTCGTCCCTGTTTAGATTCAGGTGTCGTCCATGTTTAGATTCAGGTCTGTCAGGTGTCATTCAGGTTTAGATTCTGTCAGGTGTCGTCCATGTTTAGATTCAGGTCTGTCAGGTGTCCCATGTTTAGATTCAGGTCTGTCAGGTGTCGTCCATGTTTAGATTCAGGTCTGTCAGGTGTCGTCCATGTTTAGATTCAGGTCTGTCAGGTGTCGTCCCTGTTTAGATTCAGGTGTCAGGTGTCGTTCATGTTTAGATTCAGGTCTGTCAGGTGTCGTCCATGTTTAGATTCAGGTCTGTCAGGTGTCGTCCATGTTTAGATTCAGGTCTGTCAGGTGTCGTCCCTGTTTAGATTCAGGTCTGTCATGTGTCAGGTCCGTGTTTAGATTCAGGTCTGTCAGGTGTCGTCCATGTTTAGATTCAGGTCTGTCAGGTGTCGTCCCTGTTTAGATTCAGGTCTGTCAGGTGTCGTCCCTGTTTAGATTCAGGTCTGTCAGGTGTCGTCCCTGTTTAGATTCAGGTCTGTCAGGTGTCGTCCATGTTTAGATTCAGGTCTGTCAGGTGTCGTCCCTGTTTAGATTCAGGTCTGTCAGGTGTCGTCCCTGTTTAGATTCAGGTCTGTCAGGTGTCGTCCATGTTTAGATTCAGGTCTGTCAGGTGTCGTCCATGTTTAGATTCAGGTCTGTCAGGTGTCGTCCATGTTTAGATTCAGGTCTGTCAGGTGTCGTCCATGTTTAGATTCAGGTCTGTCAGGTGTCCTGTTTAGATTCAGGTCTGTCAGGTGTCGTCCCTGTTTAGATTCAGGTCTGTCAGGTGTCGTCCATGTTTAGATTCAGGTCTGTCAGGTGTCGTCCCTGTTTAGATTCAGGTCTGTCAGGTGTCGTCCTGTTTAGATTCAGGTCTGTCCCTGTGTCATTCATGTCTTAGGTGTCAGGTCTGTCAGGTGTCGTCCCTGTTTAGATTCAGGTCTGTCAGGTGTCGTCCATGTTTAGATTCAGGTCTGTCAGGTGTCATCCCTGTTTAGATTCAGGTCTGTCAGGTGTCATCCATGTTTAGATTCAGGTCTGTCAGGTGTCGTCCCTGTTTAGATTCAGGTCTGTCAGGTGTCGTCCATGTTTAGATTCAGGTCTGTCAGGTGACCCATGTTTAGATTCAGGTCTGTCAGGTGACGTCCCTGTTTAGATTCAGGTGTCAGGTGTCCCATGTTTAGATTCAGGTGTCGTCCATGTTTAGATTCAGGTCTGTCAGGTGTCGTCCCTGTTTAGATTCAGGTGTCGTCCATGTTTAGATTCAGGTCTGTCAGGTGACGTCCATGTTTAGATTCAGGTGTCGTCCTGTTTAGATTCAGGTCTGTCAGGTGTCGTCCATGTTTAGATTCAGGTCTGTCAGGTGTCGTCCATGTTTAGATTCAGGTCTGTCAGGTGTCGTCCATGTTTAGATTCAGGTGTCGTCCCTGTTTAGATTCAGGTCTGTCAGGTGTCGTCCATGTTTAGATTCAGGTCTGTCAGGTGTCGTCCATGTTTAGATTCAGGTCTGTCAGGTGTCGTCCATGTTTAGATTCAGGTGTCAGGTGTCGTCCATGTTTAGATTCAGGTGTCGTCCATGTTTAGATTCAGGTCTGTCAGGTGTCGTCCCTGTTTAGATTCAGGTCTGTCAGGTGTCGTCCCTGTTTAGATTCAGGTGTCGTCCCTGTTTAGATTCAGGTGTCGTCCATGTTTAGATTCAGGTCTGTCAGGTGTCGTCCATGTTTAGATTCAGGTGTCTTTCTTCCTAATATTTCTTGAATGTGTTAAAATACTTTAGACCAGAGCCCTATAGAACCCTATATATAGTGCACTACTTTAGACCAGAGCCCTATAGAACCCTATATATAGTGCACTACTTTAGACCAGAGCCCTATAGAACCCTATATATAGTGCACTACTTTAGACCAGAGTCCTATAGAACCCTATTCCCTATAGTCCACTACTTTAGACCAGAGCCCTATAGAACCCTATTCCCTATATAGTGCACTACTTTAGACCAGAGCCCTATAGAACCCTATTCCCTATATAGTGCACTACTTTAGACCAGAGCCCTATAGAACCCTATTCCCTATATAGTCCACTACTTTAGACCAGAGCCCTATAGAACCCTATTCCCTATATAGTCCACTACTTTAGACCAGAGCCCTATAGAACCCTATTCCCTATATAGTGCACTACTTTAGACCAGAGCCCTATGGAACCCTATTCCCTATATATAGTGCACTACTTTAGACCAGAGCCCTATAGAACCCTATTCCCTATATGTAGTGCACTACTTTAGACCAGAGCCCTATGGAACCCTATTCCCTATATATAGTCCACTACTTTAGACCAGAGCCCTATAGAACCCTATTCCCTATATAGTCCACTACTTTAGACCAGAGCCCTATGGAACCCTATTCCCTATATAGTGCACTACTTTAGACCAGAGCCCTATGGAACCCTATTCCCTATGTAGTGCACTACTTTAGACCAGAGCCCTATGGAACCCTATTCCCTATGTAGTGCACGACTTTAGACCAGAGTCCTATGGAACCCTATTCCCTATATAGTGCACTACTTTAGACCAGAGCCCTATAGAACCCTATATATAGTGCACTACTTTAGACCAGAGCCCTATAGAACCCTATTCCCTATATAGTGCACTACTTTAGACCAGAGCCCTATAGAACCCTATTCCCTACATAGTGCACTACTTTAGACCAGAACCCTATAGAACCCTATTCCCTATGTAGTGCACTACTTTAGACCAGAGCCCTATGGAACCCTATTCCCTATGTAGTGCACGACTTTAGACCAGAGTCCTATGGAACCCTATTCCCTATATAGTGCACTACTTTAGACCAGAGCCCTATAGAACCCTATATATAGTGCACTACTTTAGCCCAGAGCCCTATAGAACCCTATTCCCTATATAGTGCACTTTTAGACCAGTGCCCTATGGAACCCTATTCCCTATATAGTGCACTACTTTAGACCAGAGCCCAATAGAACCCTATATATAGTGCACTACTTTAGAACAGAGCCCTATAGAACCCTATTCCCTATATAGTGCACTACTTTAGACCAGAGCCCTATAGAACCCTATATATAGTGCACTACTTTAGACCAGAGCCCTATAGAACCCTATATATAGTGCACTACTTTAGACCAGAGCCATGTAGAACCCTATTCCCTATATAGTGCACTACTTTAGACCAGAGTCCTATAAAACCCTATATATAGTGCACTACTTTAGACCAGAACCCTATAGAACCCTATTTCCTATATAGTGCACTACTTTACACCAGAGCCCTATAGAACCCTATTCCCTATATAGTGCACTACTTTAGACCAGGACCCTATAGAACCCTATTCCCTATATGTAGTGCACTACTTTAGACCAGAGCCTTATAGAACCCTATTCCCCTATTCCCTTATAGTGCACTACTTTACACCAGAGCCCTATAGAACCCTATTCCCTATATAGTGCACTACTTTAGACCAGGACCCTATAGAACCCTATTCCCTATATGTAGTGCACTACTTTAGACCAGAGCCCTATAGAACGCTATTCCCTATATATAGTGCACTACTTTAGACCAGAGCCCTATAGAACCCTATTCCCTATGTAGTGCACTACTTTAGACCAGAGCCCTATAGAACCATATTCCCTATATAGAGCACTACTTTAGACCAGAGCCCTATAGAACCCTATTCCCTATGTAGTGCACTACTTTAGACCAGAGCCCTATAGAACCCTATTCCCTATATAGTGCACTATTTTATACCAGGGCCCTATAGAACCCTATTCCCTATATAGTGCACTACTTTAGACCAGAGCCCTATAGAACCCTATATATAGTGCACTACTTTAGACCAGAGCCCTGTAGAACCCTATTCCCTATATAGTGCACTACTTTAGACCAGAGCCCTATAGAACCCTATTCCCTATATAGTGCACTACTGCACCACAGACAGACTTCTGTTAACACAGACAGACTGCTGTTACCAGAGACAGGCTGCTGTTACCACAGACCAACAGACAGACTGCTGTTACCACAGACAGGCTGCTGTTACCACAGACAGACTGCTGTTACCACAGACAGACTGCTGTTACCACAGACAGGCTGCTGTTACCACAGACAGACTGCTGTTACCACAGACAGACTGCTGTTACCACAGACAGACTGCTGTTACCACAGACAGATTGCTGTTATCACAGACCAACAGACAGACTGCTGTTACCATAGACAGACTGCTGTTACCACAGACAGGCTGCTGTTACCACAGACAGACTGCTGTTACCATAGACAGACTGCTGTTACCACATACAGACTGCTGTTACCATAGACAGACTGCTGTTACCACAGACAGACTGCTGTTACCATAGACAGACTGCTGTTACCACAGACAGACTGCTGTTACCATAGACCAACAGACAGACTGCTGTTACCACAGAAGACTGCTGTTACCACAGACAGACTGCTGTTACCACAGACAGGCTGCTGTTACCACAGACAGGCTGCTGTTACCACAGACAGGCTGCTGTTACCACAGACCAACAGACAGACTGCTGTTACCACAGACAGGCTGCTGTTACCACAGACCAACAGACAGACTGCTGTTACCACAGACAGACTGCTGTTACCATAGACAGACTGCTGTTACCACAGACCAACAGACAGACTGCTGTTACCACAGACAGACTGCTGTTACCACAGACAGACTGCTGTTACCATAGACAGACTGCTGTTACCACAGACCAACAGACAGACTGCTGTTACCACAGACAGACTGCTGTTACCACAGACAGACTGCTGTTACCATAGACAGACTGCTGTTACCACAGACAGACTGCTGTTACCACAGACCAACAGACAGACTGCTGTTACCACAGAAGACTGCTGTTACCACAGACGGACTGATGTTACCACAGACAGGCTGCTGTTACCACAGACAGACTGCTGTTACCACAGACAGACTGCTGTTACCACAGACAGACTGCTGTTACCACAGACGGACTGATGTTACCACAGACAGACTGCTGTTACCATAGACAGACTGCTGTTACCACAGACAGACTGCTGTTACCACAGACCAACAGACAGACTGCTGTTACCACAGAAGACTGCTGTTACCACAGACGGACTGCTGTTACCACATACAGACTGCTGTTACCACAGACAGACTGCTGTTACCACAGACCAACAGACAGACTGCTGTTACCACAGAAGACTGCTGTTACCACAGACGGACTGATGTTACCACAGACAGACTGCTGTTACCATAGACAGACTGCTGTTACCACAGACAGACTGCTGTTACCACAGACCAACAGACAGGCTGCTGTTACCACAGACAGACTGCTGTTACCACAGACAGGCTGCTGTTACCACAGACAGGCTGCTGTTACCACAGACAGACTGCTGTTACCACAGACAGGCTGCTGTTACCACAGACAGGCTGCTGTTACCACAGACAGACTGCTGTTACCACAGACGGACTGCTGTTACCACAGACAGGCTGCTGTTACCACAGACAGACTGCTGTTACCACAGACAGGCTGCTGTTACCAGAGACAGACTGCTGTTACCAGAGACAGGCTGCTGTTACCACAGACCAACAGACAGACAGCTGGTTAACAGTGGTCCAGATGGCTCTAGAATCAAATTAATGGTTATAGGAATAACTTTGATTCTATGCTAGCAGTGGGTGTCAACAAACTGACATCTTCCTCTCTTTTCCATCATGCAGGAAGTGTATCTGCAGGTTCAGGATAGACTACAACAGGCTAAAGCAGGAAGTGTATCTGCAGGTTCAGGATAGACTACAACAGGCTAAAGCAGGAAGTGTATCTGCAGGTTCAGGATAGACTACAACAGGCTAAAGCAGGAAGTGTATCTGCAGGTTCAGGATAGACTACAACAGGCTAAAGCAGGAAGTGTATCTGCAGGTTCAGGATAGACTACAACAGGATAAAGCAGGAAGTGTGTCTGCAGGTTCAGGATAGACTACAACAGGCTAAAGCAGGAAGTGTATCTGCAGGTTCAGGATAGACTACAACAGGCTAAAGCAGGAAGTGTGTCTGCAGGTTCAGGATAGACTACAACAGGCTAAAGCAGGAAGTGTATCTGCAGGTTCAGGATAGACTACAACAGGATAAAGCAGGAAGTGTGTCTGCAGGTTCAGGATAGACTACAACAGGCTAAAGCAGGAAGTGTGTCTGCAGGTTCAGGATAGACTACAACAGGATGAAGCAGGAAGTGTGTCTGCAGGTTCAGGATAGACTACAACAGGCTAAAGCAGGAAGTGTATCTGCATGTTCAGGATAGACTACAACAGGCAGTGTGTCTGCAGGCTCAGGATAGACTATAACAGGCTAAAGCAGGAAGTGTATCTGAGAACTCAGAGCACCACCTTGGCTCTTTTCTCTCATCCCCCACAGCGAGATAACACCTCCAGATATTGTTGGATTTGTCTACAGCTCTCCCTGACATACCTCTGTGAGAGAGAGAGAGAGAGAGAGAGAGAGAGAGAGAGAGAGAGAGAGAGAGAGAGAGAGAGAAAACAGAGAGAGAGAAACAGAGAGAGAGAGAGAGAGAGAGAGAAACAGAGAGAGAGAGAACCAGAGAGAGAGAGAAACAGAGAGAGAGAGAAACAGAGAGAGAGAGAGAGAGAGAGAGAGAGAGAGAGAGAGAGAGAGAGAGAGAGAAACAGAGAGAGAAACAGAGAGAGAAACAGAGAGAGAGAGAGAGGAGAGAAACAACCTTGCCAAGCTCTGCAGGACAATCCTGGTATCTGCTTCTGATAAGGGGTCGGCCTCAGACCCTGGCAGGCTGAAAACCTGGCAGTCTGAAAACCTGGCAGGCTACAGTGCTGGTATTGTGATGCTGTGAATTGGTTCTTCATTGAAAGAGTATGAGAATAACCACTTCATGTACTTCAACTAGTAATTTAACTACATGTTGAAGTAGCTCGCTGGTAGTTTAAATAAATTCAAATCTTGGTTGTGTATTCAGGAAAAAATGACTTTATTGCAATGTAGCAGTGTAGCTAACTACCGGAAATACACACTACTGTTTTACCATGTAGCGGTGTAGCTAACAACTGGAACGACACACTACTGTTTTACCATGTAGCGATGTAGCTAACTACTGGAACTACACACTGCTGTTTTACCATGTAGCGATGTAGCTAACTACTGGACCTACACACTGCTGTTTTACCATGTAGCGATGTAGCTAACTACTGGACCTACACACTGCTGTTTCACCATGTTGCGATGTAGCTAACTACTGGACCTACACACTACTGTTTCACCATGTAGCATTGTAGCTAACTACTGGACCTACACACTACTGTTTCACCATGTAGCGATGTAGCTAACTACTGGAACTACACACTACTGTTTTACCACGTAGCGGTATAGCTAACTACTGGACCTCCACACTACTGTTTTACCATGTAGCGATGTAGCTAACTACTGGACCTACACACTGCTGTTTTACCATGTAGCGATGTAGCTAACTACTGGACATAGTTCAGTAAACTATGTTAGAGTATCTTTAGTTCAGTACACTATGTTAGGGTATCTTTAGTAGTAACTTTAGTTCAGTAAACTATGTTAGAGTATCTTTAGTATGGTTTAACTTCTTCCTGTGAGAAGTAATTGGTATCTTTGGTAAACTGTATTTTTAGAGTAGCTTCCTCAACACTGCAAACGTACAGTAGATCAAGCCCACATGGTTAGCAAGGCAAACATACAGTAGATCAAGCCCACGTGGTTAGCAAGGCAAATGTACAGTAGATCAAGCCCACGTGGTGAGCAAGGCAAACGTACAGTAGATCAAGCCCACATGGTGAGCAAGGCAAACGTACAGCAGATCAAGCCCACGTGGTTAGCAAGGCAAACGTACAGTAGATCAAGCCCACTTGGTTAGCAAGGCAACCGTACAGTAGATCAAGCCCACGTGGTTAGCAAGGCAAACGTACAGTAGATCAAGCCCACGTGGTGAGCAAGGCAAATGTACAGTAGATCTAGCCCACGTGGTTAGCAAGGCAAACGTACAGTAGATCAAGCCCACATGGTTAGCAATGCAAACTTACAGTAGATCAAGCCCACGTGGTTAGCAAGGCAAACGTACAGTAGATCAAGCCCACGTGGTTAGCAAGGCAAATGTACAGTAGATCAAGCCCACGTGGTGAGCAAGGCAAACGTACAGTAGATCAAGCCCACATGGTGAGCAAGGCAAACGTACAGCAGATCAAGCCCACGTGGTTAGCAAGGCAAACGTACAGTAGATCAAGCCCACTTGGTTAGCAAGGCAACCGTACAGTAGATCAAGCCCACGTGGTTAGCAAGGCAAACGTACAGTAGATCAAGCCCACGTGGTGAGCAAGGCAAATGTACAGTAGATCTAGCCCACGTGGTTAGCAAGGCAAACGTACAGTAGATCAAGCCCACATGGTTAGCAATGCAAACGTACAGTAGATCAAGCCCACGTGGTTAGCAAGGCAAACGTACAGTAGATCAAGCCCACGTGGTTAGCAAGGCAAACGTACAGTAGATCAAGCCCACGTGGTTAGCAAGGCAAACGTACAGTAGATCAAGCCCACGTGGTTAGCAAGGCAAACGTACAGTAGATCAAGCCCACGTGGTGAGCAAGGCAAACGTACAGTAGATCAAGCCCACGTGGTTAGCAAGGCAAACGTACAGTAGATCAAGCCCACGTGGTTAGCAAGGCAAACGTACAGTAGATCAAGCCCACGTGGTGAGCAAGGCAAACGTACAGTAGATCAAGCCCACGTGGTTAGCAAGGCAAACGTACAGTAGATCAAGCCCACGTGGTGAGCAAGGCAAACGTACAGTAGATCAAGCCCACGTGGTTAGCAAGGCAAACGTACAGTAGATCAAGCCCACATGGTTAGCAATGCAAACGTACAGTAGATCAAGCCCACATGGTTAGCAAGGCAAACGTACAGTAGATCAAGCCCACGTGGTTAGCAAGGCAAACGTACAGTAGATCAAGCCCACGTGGTTAGCAAGGCAAACGTACAGTAGATCAAGCCCACGTGGTGAGCAAGGCAAACGTACAGTAGATCAAGCCCACGTGGTGAGCAAGGCAAACGTACAGTAGATCAAGCCCACGTGGTTAGCAAGGCAAACGTACAGTAGATCAAGCCCACGTGGTGAGCAAGGCAAACGTACAGTAGATCAAGCCCACGTGGTGAGCAAGGCAAACGTACAGTAGATCAAGCCCACGTGGTTAGCAATGCAAACGTACAGTAGATCAAGCCCACATGGTTAGCAATGCAAACGTGGTCGATCAAGCCCACGTGGTTAGCAAGGCAAAACGTACAGTAGATCAAGCCCACGAGGTTAGCAAGGCAGACGTACAGTAGATCAAGCCCACGTGGTTAGCAAGGCAAACGTACAGTAGATCAAGCCCACGTGGTGAGCAAGGCAAACGTACAGTAGATCAAGCCCACGTGGTTAGCAAGGCAAACGTACAGTAGATCAAGCCCACGTGGTTAGCAAGGCAAACGTACAGTAGATCAAGCCCACGTGGTGAGCAAGGCAAACGTACAGTAGATCAAGCCCACGTGGTTAGCAAGGCAAACGTACAGTAGATCAAGCCCACGTGGTGAGCAAGGCAAACGTACAGTAGATCAAGCCCACGTGGTTAGCAAGGCAAACGTACAGTAGATCAAGCCCACATGGTTAGCAATGCAAACGTACAGTCGATCAAGCCCACATGGTTAGCAAGGCAAACGTACAGTAGATCAAGCCCACGTGGTTAGCAAGGCAAACGTACAGTAGATCAAGCCCACGTGGTTAGCAAGGCAAACGTACAGTAGATCAAGCCCACGTGGTTAGCAAGGCAAACGTACAGTAGATCAAGCCCACGTGGTGAGCAAGGCAAACGTACAGTATATCAAGCCCTAGTGGTTAGCAAGGCAAACGTACAGTAGATCAAGCCCACGTGGTTAGCAAGGCAAACGTACAGTAGATCAAGCCCACGTGGTGAGCAAGGCAAACGTGCAGTAGATCAAGCCCACGTGGTTAGCAAGGCAAACGTACAGTAGATCAAGCCCACGTGGTGAGCAATGCAAACGTACAGTAGATCAAGCCCACGTGGTGAGCAAGGCAAACGTACAGTAGATCAAGCCCACGTGGTGAGCAATGCAAACGTACAGTAGATCAAGCCCACATGGTTAGCAATGCAAATGTACAGTAGATCAAGCCCACCTGGTGAGCAAGGCAAACGTACAGTAGATCAAGCCCACGTGTTGAGCAAGGCAAACGTACAGTAGATCAAGCCCACGTGGTGAGCAAGGCAAACGTACAGTAGATCAAGCCCACATGGTGAGCAAGGCAAACGTACAGTAGGTCAAGCCCACGTGGTGAGCAATGCAAACGTACAGTAGATCAAGCCCTAGTGGTGAGCAAGGCAAACGTACAGTAGATCAAGCCCACGTTGTGAGCAAGGCAAACGTACAGTAGATCAAGCCCACATGGTGAGCAAGGCAAACGTACAGTAGATCAAGCCCACGTGGTGAGCAAGGCAAACGTACAGTAGATCAAGCCCACGTGGTTAGCAAGGCAAACGTACAGTAGATCAAGCCCACGTGGTGAGCAAGGCAAACGTACAGTAGATCAAGCCCACGTGGTGAGCAAGGCAAACGTACAGTAGATCAAGCCCACGTGGTGAGCAATGCAAACGTACAGTAGATCAAGCCCACGTGGTTAGCAAGGCAAACGTACAGTAGATCAAGCCCACGTGGTGAGCAAGGCAAACGTACAGTAGATCAAGCCCACGTGGTGAGCAAGGCAAACGTACAGTAGATCAAGCCCACGTGGTGAGCAATGCAAACGTACAGTAGATCAAGCCCACGTGGTTAGCAAGGCAAACGTACAGTAGATCAAGCCCACGTGGTTAGCAAGGCAAACGTACAGTAGATCAAGCCCACGTGGTTAGCAAGGCAAACGTACAGTAGATCAAGCCCACGTGGTGAGCAAGGCAAACGTACAGTAGATCAAGCCCACATGGTTAGCAATGCAAACGTACAGTAGATCAAGCCCACGTGGTGAGCAAGGCAAATGTACAGTAGATCAAGCCCACGTGGTTAGCAAGGCAAACGTACAGTAGATCAAGCCCACGTGGTGAGCAATGCAAATGTACAGTAGATCAAGCCCACGTGGTTAGCAAGGCAAACGTACAGTAGATCAAGCCCACGTGGTTAGCAAGGCAAACGTACAGTAGATCAAGCCCACGTGGTGAGCAAGGCAAACGTACAGTAGATCAAGCCCACGTGGTGAGCAAGGCAAACGTACAGTAGATCAAGCCCACATGGTTAGCAAGGCAAACGTACAGTAGATCAAGCCCACGTGGTGAGCAAGGCAAACGTACAGTAGATCAAGCCCACGTGGTGAGCAAGGCAAACGTACAGTAGATCAAGCCCACGTGGTTAGCAAGGCAAACGTACAGTAGATCAAGCCCACGTGGTTAGCAAGGCAAACGTACAGTAGATCAAGCCCACGTGGTTAGCAATGCAAACGTACAGTAGATCAAGCCCACGTGGTTAGCAAGGCAAACGTACAGTAGATCAAGCCCACGTGGTGAGCAAGGCAAACGTACAGTAGATCAAGCCCACGTGGTGAGCAAGGCAAACGTACAGTAGATCAAGCCCACGTGGTGAGCAATGCAAACGTACAGTAGATCAAGCCCACGTGGTGAGCAAGGCAAACGTACAGTAGATCAAGCCCACGTCGTTAGCAAGGCAAACGTGCAGTAGGTCAAGCCTAGTGGTCAGCAAGGCAAACGTACAGTAGATCAAGCCCACGTGGTTAGCAAGGCAAACGTACAGTAGATCAAGCCCACGTGGTGAGCAAGGCAAACGTACAATAGATCAAGCCCACGTGGTGAGCAAGGCAAACGTACAGTAGATCAAGCCCACGTGGTGAGCAAGGCAAACGTGCAGTAGATCAAGCCCACGTGGTGAGCAAGGCAAACGTACAGTAGATCAAGCCCACGTGGTTAGCAAGGAAAATGTACAGTAGATCAAGCCCACGTGGTGAGCAAGGCAAACGTACAGTAGATCAAGCCCCACATGGTGAGCAAGGCAAACGTACAGCAGATCAAGCCCACGTGGTTAGCAAGGCAAACGTACAGTAGATCAAGCCCACTTGGTTAGAAAGGCAAACGTACAGTAGATCAAGCCCACGTGGTGAGCAAGGCAAACGTACAGTAGATCTAGCCCACGTGGTTAGCAAGGCAAACGTACAGTAGATCAAGCCCACATGGTTAGCAATGCAAACGTACAGTAGATCAAGCCCACGTGGTTAGCAAGGCAAGCGTACAGTAGATCAAGCCCACGTGGTTAGCAAGGCAAACGTACAGTAGATCAAGCCCACGTGGTTAGCAAGGCAAACGTACAGTAGATCAAGCCCACGTGGTTAGCAAGGCAAACGTACAGTAGATCAAGCCCACGTGGTGAGCAAGGCAAACGTACAGTATATCAAGCCCACGTGGTTAGCAAGGCAAACGTACAGTAGATCAAGCCCACGTGGTTAGCAAGGCAAACGTACAGTAGATCAAGCCCACGTGGTGAGCAAGGCAAACGTACAGTAGATCAAGCCCACGTGGTTAGCAAGGCAAACGTACAGTAGATCAAGCCCACGTGGTGAGCAAGGCAAACGTACAGTAGATCAAGCCCACGTGGTTAGCAATGCAAACGTACAGTAGATCAAGCCCACATGGTTAGCAATGCAAACGTACAGTAGATCAAGCCCACATGGTTAGCAATGCAAACGTACAGTAGATCAAGCCCACGTGGTTAGCAAGGCAAACGTACAGTAGATCAAGCCCACGTGGTGAGCAAGGCAAACGTACAGTAGATCAAGCCCACGTGGTTAGCAAGGCAAACGTACAGTAGATCAAGCCCACGTGGTTAGCAAGGCAAACGTACAGTAGATCAAGCCCACGTGGTGAGCAAGGCAAACGTACAGTAGATCAAGCCCACGTGGTGAGCAAGGCAAACGTACAGTAGATCAAGCTCACGTGGTGAGCAAGGCAAACGTATAGTAGATCAAGCCCACGTGGTGAGCAAGGCAAACGTACAGTAGATCAAGCCCACGTGGTGAACAAGGCAAACGTACAGTAGATCAAGCCCACGTGGTGAGCAATGCAAACGTACAGTAGATCAAGCCCACGTGGTTAGCAAGGCAAACGTACAGTAGATCAAGCCCACGTGGTGAGCAAGGCAAAAGTACAGTAGATCAAGCCCACGTGGTGAGCAAGGCAAACGCACAGTAGATCAAGCCCACGTGGTGAGCAATGCAAACGTACAGTAGATCAAGCCCACGTGGTTAGCAAGGCAAACGTACAGTAGATCAAGCCCACGTGGTTAGCAAGGCCAACGCACAGTAGATCAAGCCCACGTGGTGAGCAAGGCAAACGTACAGTAGATCAAGCCCACGTGGTGAGCAAGGCAAACGTACAGTAGATCAAGCCCACGTGGTTAGCAAGGCAAACGTAGTAGATCAAGCCCACGTGGTGAGCAAGGCAAACGTACAGTAGATCAAGCCCACGTGGTGAGCAAGGCAAACGTACAGTAGATCAAGCCCACGTGGTTAGCAAGGCAAACGTACAGTAGATCAAGCCCACGTGGTTAGCAAGGCAAACGTACAGTAGATCAAGCCCACGTGGTTAGCAAGGCAAACGTACAGTAGATCAAGCCCACGTGGTTAGCAAGGCAAACGTACAGTAGATCAAGCCCACGTGGTGAGCAAGGCAAACGTACAGTAGATCAAGCCCACGTGGTGAGCAAGGCAAACGTACAGTAGATCAAGCCCACGTGGTGAGCAAGGCAAACGTACAGTAGATCAAGCCCACGTGGTGAGCAAGGCAAACGTACAGTAGATCAAGCCCACGTGGTTAGCAAGGCAAACGTACAGTAGATCAAGCCCACATGGTGAGCAATGGTAGATCAAGCCCACGTGGTTAGCAAGGCAAATGTACAGTAGATCAAGCCCACGTGGTTAGCAAGGCAAACGTACAGTAGATCAAGCCCACGTGGTGAGCAAGGCAAACGTACAGTAGATCAAGCCCACGTGGTGAGCAAGGCAAACGTACAGTAGATCAAGCCCTAGTGGTGAGCAAGGCAAACGTACAGTAGATCAAGCCCACGTGGTGAGCAAGGCAAACGTACAGTAGATCAAGCCCACGTGGTGAGCAAGGCAAACGTACAGTAGATCAAGCCCTAGTGGTTAGCAAGGCAAACGTACAGTAGATCAAGCCCACGTGGTTAGCAAGGCAAACGTACAGTAGATCAAGCCCACGTGGTGAGCAAGGCAAACGTACAGTAGATCAAGCCCACGTGGTGAGCAAGGCAAACGTACAGTAGATCAAGCCCACGTGGTGAGCAAGGCAAACGTACAGTAGATCAAGCCCACGTGGTGAGCAAGGCAAACGTACAGTAGATCAAGCCCACGTGGTGAGCAAGGCAAACGTACAGTAGATCAAGCCCACGTGGTTAGCAAGGCAAACGTACAGTAGATCAAGCCCACGTGGTTAGCAATGCAAACGTACAGTAGATCAAGCCCACGTGGTGAGCAAGGCAAACGTACAGTAGATCAAGCCCACGTGGTGAGCAAGGCAAACGTACAGTAGATCAAGCCCACGTGGTGAGCAAGGCAAACGTACAGTAGATCAAGCCCACGTGGTGAGCAAGGCAAACGTACAGTAGATCAAGCCCACGTGGTGAGCAAGGCAAACGTACAGTAGATCAAGCCCACGTGGTGAGCAATGCAAACGTACAGTAGATCAAGCCCACGTGGTTAGCAAGGCAAACGTACAGTAGATCAAGCCCACATGGTGAGCAAGGCAAACGTACAGTAGATCAAGCCCACGTGGTGAGCAAGGCAAACGTACAGTAGATCAAGCCCACGTGGTGAGCAATGCAAACGTACAGTAGATCAAGCCCACGTGGTTAGCAAGGCAAACGTACAGTAGATCAAGCCCACGTGGTTAGCAAGGCAAACGTACAGTAGATCAAGCCCACGTGGTGAGCAAGGCAAACGTACAGTAGATCAAGCCCACGTGGTGAGCAAGGCAAACGTACAGTAGATCAAGCCCACGTGGTTAGCAAGGCAAACGTACAGTAGATCAAGCCCACGTGGTGAGCAAGGCAAACGTACAGTAGATCAAACCCACGTGGTGAGCAAGGCAAACGTACAGTAGATCAAGCCCATGTGGTTAGCAAGGCAAAAGTACAGTAGATCAAGCCCACGTGGTTAGCAAGGCAAACGTACAGTAGATCAAGCCCACGTGGTTAGCAAGGCAAACGTACAGTAGATCAAGCCCACGTGGTTAGCAAGGCAAACGTACAGTAGATCAAGCCCACGTGGTGAGCAAGGCAAACGTACAGTAGATCAAGCCCACGTGGTGAGCAAGGCAAACGTACAGTAGATCAAGCCCACGTGGTGAGCAATGCAAACGTACAGTAGATCAAGCCCACGTGGTGAGCAAGGCAAACGTACAGTAGATCAAGCCCACGTGGTTAGCAAGGCAAACGTACAGTAGATCAAGCCCACATGGTGAGCAATGGTAGATCAAGCCCACGTGGTTAGCAAGGCAAATGTACAGTAGATCAAGCCCACGTGGTTAGCAAGGCAAACGTACAGTAGATCAAGCCCACGTGGTGAGCAAGGCAAACGTACAGTAGATCAAGCCCACGTGGTGAGCAAGGCAAACGTACAGTAGATCAAGCCCACGTGGTGAGCAATGCAAACGTACAGTAGATCAAGCCCACGTGGTGAGCAAGGCAAACGTACAGTAGATCAAGCCCACGTGGTTAGCAAGGCAAACGTACAGTAGGTCAAGCCCTAGTGGTCAGCAAGGCAAACGTACAGTAGATCAAGCCCACGTGGTTAGCAAGGCAAACGTACAGTAGATCAAGCCCACGTGGTGAGCAAGGCAAACGTACAGTAGATCAAGCCCACGTGGTGAGCAAGGCAAACGTACAGTAGATCAAGCCCACGTGGTGAGCAAGGCAAACGTACAGTAGATCAAGCCCACGTGGTGAGCAAGGCAAACGTACAGTAGATCAAGCCCACGTGGTGAGCAAGGCAAACGTACAGTAGATCAAGCCCACGTGGTGAGCAAGGCAAACGTACAGTAGATCAAGCCCACGTGGTGAGCAAGGCAAACGTACAGTAGATCAAGCCCACGTGGTTAGCAAGGCAAACGTACAGTAGATCAAGCCCACGTGGTTAGCAAGGCAAACGTACAGTAGATCAAGCCCACGTGGTTAGCAATGCAAACGTACAGTAGATCAAGCCCACGTGGTGAGCAATGCAAACGTACAGTAGATCAAGCCCACGTGGTTAGCAAGGCAAACGTACAGTAGATCAAGCCCACATGGTGAGCAATGGTAGATCAAGCCCACGTGGTTAGCAAGGCAAATGTACAGTAGATCAAGCCCACGTGGTTAGCAATGCAAACGTACAGTAGGTCAAGCCCACGTGGTGAGCAATGCAAACGTACAGTAGATCAAGCCCACGTGGTGAGCAAGGCAACGTACAGTAGATCAAGCCCACGTGGTGAGCAAGGCAAACGTACAGTAGATCAAGCCCACGTGGTGAGCAAGGCAAACGTACAGTAGATCAAGCCCACGTGGTTAGCAAGGCAAACGTACAGTAGATCAAGCCCACGTGGTGAGCAATGCAAACGTACAGTAGATCAAGCCCACGTGGTGAGCAAGGCAACGTACAGTAGGTCAAGCCTAGTGGTCAGCAAGGCAAACGTACAGTAGATCAAGCCCACGTGGTTAGCAAGGCAAACGTACAGTAGATCAAGCCCACGTGGTGAGCAAGGCAAACGTACAGTAGATCAAGCCCACGTGGTGAGCAAGGCAAACGTACAGTAGATCAAGCCCACGTGGTGAGCAAGGCAAAACGTACAGTAGATCAAGCCCACGTGGTGAGCAAGGCAAACGTACAGTAGATCAAGCCCACGTGGTGAGCAAGGCAAACGTACAGTAGATCAAGCCCACGTGGTCAGCAAGGCAAACGTATAGTAGATCAAGCCCACGTGGTGAGCAAGGCAAACGTACAGTAGATCAAGCCCACGTGGTTAGCAAGGCAAACGTACAGTAGATCAAGCCCACGTGGTGAGCAAGGCAAACGTACAGTAGATCAAGCCCACGTGGTTAGCAAGGCAAACGTACAGTAGGTCAAGCCCTAGTGGTCAGCAAGGCAAACGTACAGTAGATCAAGCCCACGTGGTGAGCAAGGCAAACATACAGTAGATCAAGCCCACGTGGTGAGCAAGGCAAACGTACAGTAGATCAAGCCCACGTGGTGAGCAAGGCAAACGCAGTAGATCAAGCCCACGTGGTGAGCAAGGCAAACGTACAGTAGATCAAGCCCACGTGGTGAGCAAGGCAAACGTACA
>NW_026282115.1:10000-57500 GCF_023373465.1 Oncorhynchus keta | reverse complement strand
CCCTGTGTTGTCTCTGTGTTGTCTCCAGTGTTGTCTCCAGTGTTGTCTCTGTGTTGTCTCCAGTGTTGTCTCTGTGTTGTCTCTGTGTTGTCCGTTAGACAGAGATGTCTTGGTCCTGTGTTGTCTCTGTGTTGTCCGTTAGACAGAGATGTCTTGGTCCTGTGTTGTCTCTGTGTTGTCTGTTAGACAGAGATGTCTCCAGTGTTGTCTCTGTGTTGTCCGTTAGACAGAGATGTCTTGGCCCTGTGTTGTCTCTGTGTTGTCCGTTAGACAGAGATGTCTTGGTCCTGTGTTGTCTCTGTGTTGTCTCTGTGTTGTCCGTTAGACAGAGATGTCTTGGTCCTGTGTTGTCTCTGTGTTGTCTCTGTGTTGTCCGTTAGACAGAGATGTCTTGGTCCTGTGTTGTGTGTGTGTGTGTGTGTGTGTGTGTGTGTGTGTGTGTGTGTGTGTGTGTGTGTGTGTGTGTGTGTGTGTGTGTGTGTGTGTGTCTGTGTCTGTGTCTGTGTCTGTGTGTGTGTGTGTGTGTTTATGTGTGTGTGTCTGTGTCTGTGTCTGTGTCTGTGTGTGTGTGTGTGTGTGTGTGTGTGTGTGTGTGTGTGTGTGTGTCTGTGCGTGTGTGTATGTGTATGTGTCTGTGTGTGTGTGTGTGGTTTAAATAATTTCCTTTCCTGAGCCTTACCTTAGACACACACACACACACACACACACACACACACACACACACACACACACACACACACACACACACACACACACACACACACACACACACACACACACACACACACACACACACACACACACACACACACACACACACACACACACACACACACACAGACACAGACACAGACACAGACACAGACACAGACACAGACACAGACACACACACACACACACACACACACACACACACACACACACACACACACACACACACACACACACACACACACACACACACACACACTCACACTCACACTCACACTCACACTCACACTCACACTCACACAGACACAGACACAGACACAGACACAGACACACACACACACACACACACACACACACACACACACACACACACACACACACACACACACACACACACACACACACACACACGCCCATATCAGCGTGTCTAACACTCGTCTCTACGTTCACAATCAACATATACAACACATGCACACGTTTCCTAATGACTATTCCAGCCAGAGTTAGAGTCAGACTGCATCCACCAGATGTCAAAACCATGGTCCCAAATGACACCCCCCCTTTACCTAGTGCACTACTTTTCACCAGGGCCCATAGCAATACACTACACAGGAGACAGGGTGACATTTGGGACGAAGGAGACCCCGACTGCAATACAACATTAGTATACTGCCCTGAAGACGGTTGTGCGTGTGTGTGTGTGTGCTGAGGACGTGGAGAAGACGAGAGACGGAGGACACACACACACACACACACACACACACACACACACACACACACACACACACACACACACACACACACACACACACACACACACAGACTACCCTGCTATGAGAAATAGAGGACTAATTAAACAACCTTTAATGGTTCTGTCTCTCATTACCGTCACAACTGATGGCCCTCCGACCCGAGGGCCAGTTCTGGAGTTACTGGCCCGCATTCCAAAGGACACCCTATTTTCTATGTAGTGACCTTAGGTACAGAAAGTTATGTAGAGCATAGGGTGGCATTCTGGACATGGATTTAAGGCTTCCTTGTGTGGTATTGATAACCTGTCCAGTAGAAACTGTCTCTCTCTCTCCCTGTCTCTCTCTCCCTGTCTCTCTCTCCCCTGTCTCTCTCTCGCTGTCTCTCTCTCCCTGTCTCTCTCTCCCTTCTCTCTCTCCCCTCTCTCTCCCTGTCTCTCTCCCCCTGTCCCTCTCTCCCCCCTGTCTCTCTCCCCCTGTCTCTCTCTCCCTGTCTCTCTCCCCCTGTCTCTCTCTCCCTGTCTCTCTCTCTCTCTCTCTCTCTCCCCTGTCTCTTTCTCCCCCTCTCTCTCTCTCTCTCCCCCTGTCTCTCTCTCCCTGTCTCTCTCTCTCTCTCTCTCTCTCTCTCTCTCTCCCTGTCTCTCTCTCCTGTCTCTCTCCCCTGTCTCTCTCCCCCTGTCTCTCTCTCCCTGTCTCTCTCTCCCCTGTCTCTCTCTCCCTGTCTCTTTCTCCCTGTCTCTCTCTCTCCATGTCTCTCTCCCCTGTCTCTCTCTCCATGTCTCTCTCCCCTGTCTCTCTCTCCCTGTCTCTCTCCCCCTGTCTCTCTCTCCCTGTCTCTCTCCCCCTGTCTCTCTCCCTGTCTCTCTCTCTCCCTGTCTCTCTCTCTCCCTGTCTCTCTCTCCCTGTCTCTCCAAATCTAAATGTCATTAGGCAGAGCACAGTTGTCAGCTTGCAGGGCAGCCGTCATTGGTCAAGGCTGTAAAGAATGGGCAGCTTTTTGTTTTATGGAGAATTCGGTATCACTTAGGAAGCATTGTTTCCATGTTAATGAGTTGTCCTGTAACAATCAACGGGCTTGTTAGTTTTAGGAGCTCTTTTCAACAGTCTATAATGTAGTCTGAATGCTTACCAGTCTGCCTGGATCTTTATATCAACAGGGGGGCCCTTTATATTAACAGGGGGGCCCTTTATATTAACAGGGGGGCCCTTTATATCAACAGGGGGGCCCTTTATATCAACAGTGGGGCCCTTTATATTAACAGGGGGGCCCTTTATATCAACAGGGGTCCCTATATATCAACAACGGGCCCTTTATATCAACAGGGGGCCCTATATATCAACAGGGGGTCCCTTCATATCAACAGGGGGCCCTATATATCAACAACGGGGCCCTTTATATCAACAGGGGGCCCTATATATCAACAGGGGTCCCTTCATATCAACAGGGGTGCCCTTTATATCAACACTGGGGCCCTTTATATCAACAGGGGGCCCTTTATATCAACAGTGGGGCCCTTTATATCAACACTGGGGCCCTTTATATCAACACTGGGGCCCTTTATATCAACAACGGGCCCTTTATATCAACAGAGGAACCGTTTAAATCAACAGGAGGGACCCTTTAAATCAACAGGGGGGCCCTTTATATCAACAGAGGAACCGTTTAAATCAACAGGAGGGAGGGACCCTTTAAATCAACAGGGGGGCCCTTTATATCAACAGGGGGGCCCTTTATATCAACAGTGGGGCCCTTTATATCAACAGGAGGGCCCTTTATATCAACAGGGGGGCCCTTTATATCAACAGTGGGGCCCTTTATATCAACAGTGGGGCCCTTTATATCAACAGTGGGGCCCTTTATATCAACAGGGGGCCCTTTATATCAACAGTGGGGCCCTTTATATCAACAATGGGGCCCTTTATATCAACAGGGGGGCCCTTTATATCAAATCAAATCAAATCAAATTTTATTTGTCACATACACATGGTTAGCAGATGTTAATGCGAGTGTAGCGAAATGCTTGTGCTTCTAGTTCTGACAATGCAGTGATAACCAACAAGTAATCTAACTAACAATTCCAAAACTACTGTCTTATACACAGTGTAAGGGGATAAAGAATATGTACATAAGGATATATGAATGAGTGATGGTACAGAGCAGCATACAGTAGATGGTATCGAGTACAGTATATACATATGAGATGAGTGTGTAGACAAAGTAAACAAAGTGGCTAGTGATACATGTATTACATAAGGATGCAGTCGATGATGTAGAGTTCTGGATAAGAGCGTCTGCTAAATGACTTAAATGTAAATGTAAATGAACAGTATATACGTATGCATATGAGATGAATAATATAGGGTAAGTAACATTATATAAGGTAGCATTGTTTAAAGTGGCTAGTGATATATTTTACATAATTTCCCATCAATTCCCATTATTAAAGTGGCTGGAGTTGGGTCAGTGTCAATGACAGTGTGTTGGCAGCAGCCACTCAATGTTAGTGGTGGCAGTTTAACAGTCTGATGGCCTTGAGATAGAAGCTGGGGGCCCTTTATATCAACAGGGGGCCCTTTATATCAACAGGGGGCCCTTTATATCAACAGGGGGCCCTTTATATCAACAGGGGGCCCTTTATATCAACAGTGGGGCCCTTTATATCAATCTAGGAGATGGTCCTGCTCTTGTGTGTCTGTGTGATTTCTGTATCTTAAATTAACCAGGAAAGTCAGTTAAAGAATAAATTCTTATTTATAATGACGGCCCACACTGGTCGATGCTGGTCCAATTGTGTGCCGCCCCATGGGACTCCCAATCACAGCCGATACAGCCTGGATTCAAACCAGGGACTGCGATGCAGTGCTTTAGACCACTGAGCCACTAGGGAGCCCATCTGGATCCATCTGTGTATATCATTGTGTTCAGTGTCTGTGTGATGGTACATCTGTCTGTGTGTGTGTGTGCGCGTGCGTATGCGTGTGTGTGTGTGTGTGTGTGTGTGTCGTGTGTGTGTTCAGTGTCTGTGTGATAGTGGTGTGTGTCGTGTGCGTGTGTTGTGTGTGTGTGTTCAGTGTCTGTGTGATAGTGGTGTGTGTGATGTGTGTGTGTGTTCAGTGTCTGTGTCATAGTAGTGTGTGTGTGTGTGTGTGTGTCGTGTGTCGTGTGTGTGTGTGTGCATGTGTTCAGTGTCTGTGTGTGTGTGTGTGTGTGTGTGTGTGTGTGTGTGTGTGTGTGTGTGTGTGTGTGTGTGTGTGTCGTGTGTCGTGTGTGTGTGTGTGTGTGTGTGCATGTGTTCAGTGTCTGTGTGTGTGTGTGTGTGTGTGTGTCGTGTGTGTGTGTGTGTGTGTGTGTGTGTGTGTGTGTGTGTGTGTGTGTGTGTGTGTGTGTGTGTGTGTGTGTGTGTGTGTGTGTGGTCTTCAGATCAGCCCTAATGAGCCAATCAATGTCTGAAGGATTTGACTTTGATAGATGCCTTTGAGAAAACAACATGTCGTGACTCTCTCTGTCTCAAGGCGCCGAAGAGCAAAGACCTCAGAGACCAGAGAGAGGGTTAGAATGACCTTCACAGGGTCAGGATGGATCCATGTGGGTTGGGAGAGGGTTAGAATGACCTTCACAGGGTCAGGATGGATCCATGTGGGTTGGGAGAGGGTTAGAATGACCTTCACAGGGTCAGGATGGATCCATGTGACCAGAGAGAGGGTTAGAATGACCTTCACAGGGTCAGGATGGATCCATGTGGGTTGGGAGAGGGTTAGAATGACCTTCACAGGGTCAGGATGGATCCATGTGGGTTGGGAGAGGGTTAGAATGACCTTCACAGGGTCAGGATGGATCCATGTGGGTTGGGAGAGGGTTAGAATGACCTTCACAGGGTCAGGATGGATCCATGTGGGTTGGGAGAGGGTTAGAATGACCTTCACAGGGTCAGGATGGATCCATGTGGGTTGGGAGAGGGTTAGAATGACCTTCACAGGGTCAGGATGGATCCATGTGGGTTGGGAGAGGGTTAGAATGACCTTCACAGGGTCAGGATGGATCCATGTGGGTTGGGAGAGGGTTAGAATGACCTTCACAGGGTCAGGATGGATCCATGTGGGTTGGGAGAGGGTTAGAATGACCTTCACAGGGTCAGGATGGATCCATGTGGGTTGGGAGAGGGTTAGAATGACCTTCACAGGGTCAGGATGGATCCATGTGGGTTGGGAGAGGGTTAGAATGACCTTCACAGGGTCAGGATGGATCCATGTGGGTTGGGAGAGGGTTAGAATGACCTTCACAGGGTCAGGATGGATCCATGTGGGTTGGGAGAGGGTTAGAATGACCTTCACAGGGTCAGGATGGATCCATGTGGGTTGGGAGAGGGTTAGAATGACCTTCACAGGGTCAGGATGGATCCATGTGGGTTGGGAGAGGGTTAGAATGACCTTCACAGGGTCAGGATGGATCCATGTGACCAGAGAGAGGGTTAGATTGACCTTCACAGGGTCAGGATGGATCCATGTGGGTTGGGAGAGGGTTAGAATGACCTTCACAGGGTCAGGATGGATCCATGTGACCAGAGAGAGGGTTAGAATGACCTTCACAGGGTGAGGATGGATCCATGTGGGTTGGGAGAGGGTTAGAATGACCTTCACAGGGTCAGGATGGATCCATGTGGGTTGGGAGAGGGTTAGAATGACCTTCACAGGGTCAGGGGGATCCATGTGGGTTGGGAGAGGGTTAGAATGACCTTCACAGGGTCAGGATGGATCCATGTGACCAGAGAGAGGGTTAGAATGACCTTCACAGGGTCAGGATGGATCCATGTGACCAGAGAGAGGGTTAGAATGACCTTCACAGGGTCAGGATGGATCCATGTGACCAGAGAGAGGGTTAGAATGACCTTCACAGGGTCAGGATGGATCCATGTGACCAGAGAGAGGGTTAGATTGACCTTCACAGGGTCAGGATGGATCCATGTGACCAGAGAGAGGGTTAGAATGACCTTCACAGGGTCAGGATGGAACCATGTGGGTTGGGAGAGGGTTAGATTGACCTTCACAGGGTCAGGATGGATCCATGTGGGTTGGGAGAGGGTTAGAATGACCTTCACAGGGTCAGGATGGATCCATGTGACCAGAGAGAGGGTTAGAATGACCTTCACAGGGTCAGGATGGATCCATGTGGGTTGGGAGAGGGTTAGAATGACCTTCACAGGGTCAGGATGGATCCATGTGACCAGAGAGAGGGTTAGAATGACATTCACAGGGTCAGGATGGATCCATGTGACCAGAGAGAGGGTTAGAATCAAATCAAATCAAATCATATTTATTTATATAGCCCTTCGTACATCAGCTGATATCTCAAAGTGCTGTACAGAAACCCAGCCTAAAACCCCAAACAGCAAACAATGCAGGTGTAAAAGAATGACCTTCACAGGGTCAGGATGGATCCATGTGACCAGAGAGAGGGTTAGAATGACCTTCACAGGGTCAGGATGGATCCATGTGACCAGAGAGAGGGTTAGAATGACCTTCACAGGGTCAGGATGGATCCATGTGACCAGAGAGAGGGTTAGAATGACCTTCACAGGGTCAGGATGGATCAATGTGACCAGAGAGAGGGTTAGAATGACCTTCACAGGGTGAGGATGGATCAATGTGACCAGAGAGAGGGTTAGAATGACCTTCACAGGGTGAGGATGGATCAATGTGACCAGAGAGAGGGTTAGAATGACCTTCACAGGGTCAGGATGGATCCATGTGGGTTGGGAGAGGGTTAGAATGACCTTCACAGGGTCAGGATGGATCCATGTGGGTTGGGAGAGGGTTAGAATGACCTTCACCGGGTCAGGATGGATCCATGTGGGTTGGGAGAGGGTTAGAATGACCTTCACAGGGTCAGGATGGATCCATGTGGGTTGGGAGAGGGTTAGATTGACCTTCACAGGGTCAGGATGGATCCATGTGGGTTGGGAGAGGGTTAGAATGACCTTCACAGGGTCAGGATTGATCCATGTGGGTTGGGAGAGGGTTATATTGACCTTCACAGGGTCAGGATGGATCCATGTGACCAGAGAGAGGGTTAGAATGACCTTCACAGGGTCAGGATTGATCCATGTGGGTTGGGAGAGGGTTATATTGACCTTCACAGGGTCAGGATGGATCATTGTGACCAGAGAGAGGGTTAGATTAACCTTCACAGGGTCAGGATGGATCCATGTGGGTTGGGAGAGGGTTAGAATGACCTTCACAGGGTCAGGATGGATCCATGTGGGTTGGGAGAGGGTTAGATTGACCTTCACAGAGTCAGGATGGATCCATGTGGGTTGGGAGAGGGTTAGAATGACCTTCACATGGTGAGGATGGATCCATGTCGGTTGGGAGAGGGTTAGATTGACCTTCACAGGGTCAGGATGGATCAATGTGACCAGAGAGAGGGTTAGAATGACCTTCACAGGGTCAGGATGGATCCATGTGGGTTGGGAGAGGGTTAGATTGACCTTCACAGGGTCAGGATGGATCCATGTGGGTTGGGAGAGGGTTAGATTGACCTTCACAGGGTCAGGATGGATCCATGTGAGTTGGGAGAGGGTTAGATTGACCTTCACAGGGTCAGGATGGATCCATGTGGGTTGGGAGAGGGTTAGATTGACCTTCACAGGGTCAGGATGGATCCATGTGGGTTGGGAGAGGGTTAGATTGACCTTCACAGGGTCAGGATGGATCCATGTGGGTTGGGAGAGGGTTAGATTGACCTTCACAGGGTCAGGATGGATCCATGTGAATTGGGAGAGGGTTAGATTGACCTTCACAGGGTCAGGATGGATCCATGTGACCAGAGAGAGGGTTAGAATGACCTTCACAGGGTCAGGATGGATCCATGTGGGTTGAGAGAGGGTTAGATTGACCTTCACAGGGTCAGGATGGATCCATGTGACCAGAGAGAGGGTTATATTGACCTTGGAGAGAGGATGGGAGGGAGGCTTGGAGAGAAGGATGGAGAGAGGATGTGAGGGAGGCTTGGAGAGAAGGATGGAGAGAGGATGGGAGGGAGGCTTGGAGAAAAGGATGGAGAGAGGATGGGAGGGAGGCTTGGAGAGAGGATGGGAGGGAGGCTTGGAGAGAGGATGGGAGGGAGGTTTGGAGAGAGGATGGACGGGAGGCTTGGAGAGAGGGTTGGAGGGAGGCTTGGAGAGAGGATGGGAGGGAGGTTTGGAGAGAGGATGGGAGATAGGCTTGGAGAGAGGGTTGGAGGGAGGCTTGGAGAGAGGATGGGAGGGAGGTTTGGAGAGAGGATGGGAGGGAGGTTTGGAGAGATGATGGACGGGAGGCTTGGAGAGAGGATGGGAGGGGGGCTTGGAGAGAGGATGGGAGGGAGGCTTGGAGAGAAGGATGGAGAGAGGATGGGAGGGAGGTTTGGAGAGAAGGATGGAGAGAGGATGGGAGGGAGGCTTGGAGAGAGGATGGGAGGGGGGCTTGGAGAGAGGATGGGAGGGAGGCTTGGAGAGAGGATGGGAGGGGCTTGAACAGAGGATGGGAGGGAGGCTTGGAGAGAGGATGGGAGGGAGGTTTGGAGAGAGGATTGGAGGGAGGCTTGGAGAGAGGATGGGAGGGAGGTTTGGAGAGAGGATGGGAGGGGGGCTTGGAGAGAGGATTGGAGGGAGGCTTGGAGAGAGGATGGGAGGGAGGTTTGGAGAGAGGGTTGGAGGGAGGCTTGGAGAGAGGATGGGAGGGGAGCTTGGAGAGAGGATGGGAGGGAGGCTTGGAGAGAGGATGGGAGGGGGCTTGAACAGAGGATGGGAGGGAGGCTTGGAGAGAGGATGGGAGGGAGGTTTGGAGAGAGGATTGGAGGGAGGCTTGGAGAGAGGATGGGAGGGAGGTTTGGAGAGAGGATGGGAGGGGGCTTGGAGAGAGGATTGGAGGGAGGCTTGGAGAGAGGATGGGAGGGGGCTTGGAGAGAGGATGGGAGTGAGGTTTGGAGAGAGGATGGGAGGGGGCTTGGAGAGAATTTGGGAGGGGGGCTTGGAGAGAGGATGGGAGGGGGGCTTGGAGAGAAGGATGGAGAGAGGATGGGAGGGGGGCTTGGAGAGAGGATGGACGGGAGGCTTGGAGAGAAGGTTGGGAGGGGGACTTGCACACTAGTCCCTAGATATGTCACTTTGTCTAGTCTACTGATCACACTAGTCCCTAGATATGTCACTCTGTCTAGTCTACTGATCACACTAGTCCCTAGATATGTCACTCTGTCTAGTCTACTGATCACACTAGTCCCTAGATATGTCACTCTGTCTAGTCTACTGATCACACTAGTCCCTAGATATGTCACTCTGTCTAGTCTGCCGATCACACTAGTCCCTAGATATGTCACTCTGTCTAGTCTACTGATCCAGCATGTTGATTTAAGTTACCCCGTCATCTTGTGAAACTGAGAAATGGAACGTGGCTATTGAGAGAGATAGATGGAGGGAACGTGGCTATTGAGAGAGATAGATGGATGGAACGTGGCTATTGAGAGAGATAGATGGATGGAACGTGGCTATTGAGAGAGATAGATGGATGGAACGTGGCTATTGAGAGAGATAGATGGATGGAACGTGGCTATTGAGAGAGATAGATGGATGGAACGTGGCTATTGAGAGAGATAGATGGATGGAACGTGGCTATTGAGAGAGATAGATGGATGGAACGTGGCTATTGAGAGAGATAGATGGAGGGAACGTGGCTATTGAGAGAGATAGATGGATGGAACGTGGCTATTGAGAGAGATAGATGGATGGAGGGAACGTGGCTATTGAGAGAGATAGATGGATGGAATGTGGCTATTGAGAGAGATAGATGGAGGGAATGTGGCTATTGAGAGAGATAGATGGATGGAACGTGGCTATTGAGAGAGATAGATGGATGGAACGTGGCTATTGAGAGAGATAGATGGAGGGAGGGAATGATGGATGGAGGTAGGGAACGATGGATGGAGGGAGGGAACGATGGATGGAGGGAGGGAACGATGGATGGAGGGAGGGAACGATGGATGGAGGGAGGGAACGATGGATGGAGGGAGGGAACGATGGATGGAGGGAGGGAGAGATAGATGGAGGGAGGGAGAGATAGATGGAGGGAGGGAACGGATGGAGGGCGGGAACGATGGATGGAGGGAGGGACGATGGATGGAGGGAGGGAGAGATAGATGGAGGGAGGGAGAGATAGATGGAGGGAGGGAACGATGGATGGAGGGAGGTAGAGATAGATGGAGGGAGGGAGAGATAGATGGAGGGAGGGAGAGAGTATGAGGATAGATGGATGGATGGATGGATGGATGGATGGATGGATGGATGGATGGATGGATGGAGAGAGCCTGAGGATAGATGGATGGATGGATGGAGGGAGAGAGCCTGAGGATAGATGGATGGATGGAGGGAGGGAGAGAGCCTGAGGATGGATGGATGGATGGATGGATGGATGGATGGATGGATGGATGGATGGATAGATGGATGGATGGATGGATGGATGGATGGATGGATGGATGGATAGAGACGTATCACTCTCGCTCCACCTGTCTCCTCGTCCTAACCTCTCAACTTAACAAGGTCTGAAGAGATCCCAGGGAGAATGAGGAAAGCGCTAAACTTACTGTCACTCTCAAACACACATGTGCCCAGTGACTCAAATCCGGTTTGTTCAACAGCCAGTAAAAAGGACTGACACTAAACCCCTTAAATGTAAAAACAACTGCTCCCTATGTTTACTATACCTCAGAGCTGGCATGTGAAACGTTTATCCTGATTTTTAAACGGTAGAGAGCTGGAGATGATAACAGATATAGATAGATAGATGATAGCAGATAGAGAGATTATACAAGATAGAGAGATGATAGCAGATAGAGAGATGATAGCAGATAGAGAGATTATACAAGATAGAGAGATGATAGCAGATAGAGAGATGATAGCAGATAGAGAGATGATAGCAAATAGAGAGATGATAGCAGATAGAGAGATGATAACAGATATAGATAGAGAGATGATAGCAGATAGAGATATGATACAAGATCGAGAGATGGAGATGATAGCAGACAGAGAGATGATAACAGATAGATAGATGATAGCAGATAGAGAGATGATAGCAGATAGAGAGATGATAGCAGATAGAGAGATGATAACAGATAGAGAGATGATAGCAGATAGAGAGATGATACAAGATCGAGAGATGGAGATGATAGCAGACAGAGAGATGATAACAGATAGATAGATAGATGATAACAGATAGAGAGATGATAAGAGACAGAGAGATGATAACAGATAGAGAGATGATAACAGATAGAGAGATTAGATGATAACAGACAGAGAGATAATAACAGATAGAGAGATGATAACAGATAGAGAGATGATAACAGATAGAGCGATGATAACAGACAGAGAGATGATAACAGATAGAGATATGATAATCTTGATAGAGAGATGATAACAGATAGAGAGATGATAAAATATATAGATAGATAGATTATAACAGATAGAAAGATGGAGATGATAGATATAGAGATGATAACAGATAGAGAGATGATAACAGATAGAGAGATGATAACAGATAGAGAGATGATGACAGATAGAGAGATGATAACAGATAGAGAGATGATGACAGATAGAGAGATGATAACAGGCAGATAGATGATAACAGATAGAGAGATGATGACAGATAGAGAGATGATAACAGATAGAGAGATGATAACAGATAGAGAGATGATAACAGATAGAGAGATGATAACAGACAGAGAGATGATAACAGATAGAGAGATGATCAAATATATAGATAGAGATGAAAACAGACATAGAGATGATACAAGATAGAGAGGTGATAACAGATAGAGAGATGATAACAGATAGAGAGATGATAACAGATAGAGAGATGATAACAGATAGAGAGATGATAACAGATAGAGAGATGATAACAGATAGAGAGATGATAACAGATAGAGAGATGATAACAGATAGAGAGATGATAACAGACAGATAGATGATAACAGATAGAGAGATGATAACAGAGAGAGAGATGGTAACAGAGAGAGAGATGATAACAGATAGAGAGATGATAACAGATAGAGAGATGATAACAGATAGAGAGATGATAACAGATAGAGAGATGATAACAGACAGAGAGATGATAACAGATAGAGAGATGATAACAGATAGAGAGATGATAACAGATAGAGAGATGATAACAGACAGAGAGATGATAACAGGCAGATAGATGATAGCAGACAGAGACATGATAACAGAGAGAGAGATGATAACAGATAGAGAGATGATAACAGATAGAGAGATGATAACAGGCAGATAGATGGTAACAGATAGAGAGATGATAACAGACAGAGAGATGATAACAGATAGAGATGATAACATATATAGAGATGATAACAGAGATAGAGATGATAAGAGAGATGGAGATGATAACATATAGAGAGATGGAGATGATAACATATAGAGAGATGGAGATGATAACATATAGAGAGATGGAGATGATAACAGATCGAGAAATGATAAAATAGTCTAGAATCTGAATATTCGTGTATAGTTTAGTGTTAGCCTTCATTCCAAATAGCACCATATTCTTGGAATAGTGCACATCTATTTGACGAGAGTTCAAGAGGCTCTGGCCAATGGTAGTGCACGATGGGGAACAGGGAGCCATTTTGGAACCAACCTTTAAGAGTTTTCTTTTATTTTCTCGTGCTGCTTTCATAGTAATTTTAGGTTGGGTTGATTCTGACTATGAATCTCAGGTGCGGTCGTCACCCTCAGACACATGTTTAATCCTTTCCTGTTCCAGTTATCAGACATCCTGCAGACCAGATCTAGCAGGGTCAGACACACGCCAGCAATCCTACATAAACAAAACGCTCTCCAGCTAAAGCTTAACCAGGGTGTGTGTGTGTGTGTGTGTGTGTGTGTGTGTGTGTGTGTGTGTGTGTGTGTGTGTGTGTGTGTGTGTGTGTGTTTTTGGTTTTGGATCAATAAATAGCCTTTGTTACGCTAGCATCGCTAGAACTGTCTTGTTTGAGCCTGGTTCTCTTGACAATATGCAGCATCCTGATCCACTCCATAACCCTTTAAAAGACACAGCATCCTGATCAACTCCATTACCCTTTAAAAGACACAGCATCCTGATCCACTCCATAACCCTTTAAAAGACACAGCATCCTGATCCACTCCATTACCCTCTAAAAGACACAGCATCCTGATCCACTCCATAACCCTTTAAAAGACACAGCATCCTGATCAACTCCATTACCCTTTAAAAGACACAGCATCCTGATCCACTCCATAACCCTTTAAAAGACACAGCATCCTGATCCACTCCATAACCCTTCACAAGACACAGCATCCTGATCCACTCCATAACCCTTTAAAAGACACAGCATCCTGATCCACTCCATTACCCTTTAAAAGACACAGCATCCTGATCCACTCCATTACCCTTTAAATGACACAGCATCCTGATCCACTCCATTACCCTTTAAAAGAGACAGCATCCTGATCCACTCCATTACCCTTTAAAAGACACAGCATCCTGATCCACTCCATAACCCTTCACAAGACACAGCATCCTGATCCACTCCATTACCCTTTAAAAGACACAGCATCCTGATCCACTCCATAACCCTTCACAAGACACAGCATCCTGATGCACTCCATTACCCTTTAAAAGACACAGCATCCTGATCCACTCCATTACCCTTTAAATGGCACAGCATCCTGATCCACTCCATAACCCTTTAAAAGACACAGCATCCTGATCCACTCCATTACCCTTTAAAAGACACAGCATCCTGATCCACTCCATTACCCTTTAAAAGACACAGCATACTGATCCACTCCATTACCCTTTAAAAGACACAGCATCCTGATCCACTCCATTACCCTTTAAAAGACACAGCATCCTGATCCACTCCATTACCCTTTAAAAGACACAGCATCCTGATCCACTCCATTACCCTCTAAAAGACACAGCATACTGATCCACTCCATAACCCTCTAAAAGACACAGCATCCTGATCCACTCCATTACCCTCTAAAAGACACAGCATACTGATCCACTCCATAACCCTTCACGAGACACAGCATCCTGATCCACTCCATAACCCTTTAAAAGACACAGCATCCTGATCCACTCCATAACCCTTTAAAAGACACAGCATCCTGATCCACTCCATTACCCTTTAAAAGACACAGCATCCTGATCCACTCCATTACCCTTTAAAAGACACAGCATCCTGATCCACTCCATAACCCTTTAAAAGACACAGCATCCTGATCCACTCCATTACCCTTCACGAGACACAGCATCCTGATCCACTCCATAACCCTTTAAAAGACACAGCATCCTGATCCACTCCATTACCCTTTAAAAGACACAGCATCCTGATCCACTCCATTACCCTTTAAAAGACACAGCATCCTGATCCACTCCATTACCCTTTAAAAGACACAGCATCCTGATCCACTCCATAACCCTTTAAAAGACACAGCATCCTGATCCACTCCATTACCCTTCACGAGACACAGCATCCTGATCCACTCCATTACCCTCTAAAAGACACAGCATCCTGATCCACTCCATTACCCTTTAAACGACACAGCATCCTGATCCACTCCATTACCCTCTAAAAGACACAGCATCCTGATCCACTCCATTACCCTCTAAAAGACACAGCATCCTGATCCACTCCATTACCCTTTAAAAGACACAGCATCCTGATCCACTCCATAACCCTTTAAAAGACACAGCATCCTGATCCACTCCATTACCCTTCACGAGACACAGCATCCTGATCCACTCCATAACCCTTTACAAGACACAGCATCCTGATCCACTCCATAACCCTTTAAAAGACACAGCATCCTGATCCACTCCATAACCCTTTAAAAGACACAGCATCCTGATCCACTCCATTACCCTTTAAAAGACACAGCATTCTGATCCACTCCATTACCCTCTAAAAGACACAGCATCCTGATCCACTCCATTACACTCTAAAAGACACAGCATCCTGATCCACTCCATTACCCTTTAAAAGACACATCATCCTGATCCACTCCATTACCCTCTAAAAGACACAGCATCCTGATCCACTCCATAACCCTTTAAACGACACAGCATCCTGATCCACTCCATAACCCTTTAAAAGACACAGCATCCTGATCCACTCCATAACCCTTTAAAAGACACAGCATCCTGATCCACTCCATAACCCTTTAAAAGACACAGCATCCTGATCCACTCCATTACCCTCTAAAAGACACAGCATCCTGATCCACTCCATTACCCTTTAAAAGACACAGCATCCTGATCCACTCCATAACCCTTTAAAAGACACAGCATCCTGATCCACTCCATAACCCTTCACAAGACACAGCATCCTGATCCACTCCATATATCAGGATTGTCAGTGTCCTGTCCACTCTGGTACTATATACAGCGAACCGTATATCAGGATTGTCAGTGTCCTGTCAGCTCTGGTACTATATACAGTGGACCATATATCAGGATTGTCAGTGTCCTGTCCACTCTGGTACTATATACAGTGGACCATATATCAGGATTGTCAGTGTCCTGTCCACTCTGGTACTATATACAGTGAACCATATATCAGGATTGTCAGTGTCCTGTCCACTCTGGTACTATATACAGTGGACCATATATCAGGATTGTCAGTGTCCTGTCCACTCTGGTACTATATACAGTGGACCATATATCAGTATTGTCAGTGTCCTGTCCACTCTGGTACTATATACAGTGGACCATATATCAGGATTGTCAGTGTCCTGTCCACTCTGGTACTATATACAGTGGACCATATATCAGGATTGTCAGTGTCCTGTCAGCTCTGGTACTATATACAGTGAACCATATATCAGGATTGTCAGTGTCCTGTCCACTCTGGTACTATATACAGTGAACCATATATCAGGATTGTCAGTGTCCTGTCCACTCTGGTACTATATACAGTGAACCATATATCAGTATTGTCAGTGTCCTGTCCACTCTGGTACTATATACAGTGGACCATATATCAGGATTGTCAGTGTCCTGTCCACTCTGGTGCTATATACAGTGGACCATATATCAGGATTGTCAGTGTCCTGTCCACTCTGGTACTATATACAGTGGACCATGTATCAGGATTGTCAGTGTCCTGTCCACTCTGGTACTATATACAGTGAACCATATATCAGGATTGTCAGTGTCCTGTCCACTCTGGTACTATATACAGTGGACCATGTATCAGGATTGTCAGTGTCCTGTCCACTCTGGTACTATATACAGTGGACCATATATCAGGATTGTCAGTGTCCTGTCCACTCTGGTACTATATACAGTGGACCATATATCAGGATTGTCAGTGTCCTGTCCACTCTGGTACTATATACAGTGGACCATATATCAGGATTGTCAGTGTCCTGTCCACTCTGGTACTATATACAGTGGACCGTGTATCAGTATTGTCAGTGTCCTGTCCACTCTGGTACTATATACAGTGGACCATATATCAGGACTGTCAGTGTCCTGTCCACTCTGGTACTATATACAGTGGACCGTGTATCAGTATTGTCAGTGTCCTGTCCACTCTGGTACAATATACAGTGGACCATATATCAGGATTGTCAGTGTCCTGTCCACTCTGGTACTATATACAGTGAACCATATATCAGGATTGTCAGTGTCCTGTCCACTCTGGTACTATATACAGTGGACCGTACATCAGGATTGTCAGTGTCCTGTCCACTCTGGTACTATATACAGTGGACCATATATCAGGATTGTCAGTGTCCTGTCCACTCTGGTACAATATACAGTGGACCATATATCAGGATTGTCAGTGTCCTGTCCACTCTGGTACTATATACAGTGGACCATATATCAGGATTGTCAGTGTCCTGTCCACTCTGGTACTATATACAGTGAACCATATATCAGGATTGTCAGTGTCCTGTCCACTCTGGTACTATATACAGTGGACCATACATCAGTATTGTCAGTGTCCTGTCCACTCTGGTACTATATACAGTGGACCATATATCAGTATTGTCAGTGTCCTGTCCACTCTGGTACTATATACAGTGGACCGTATATCAGGATTGTCAGTGTCCTGTCCACTCTGGTACTATATACAGTGGACCATATATCAGGATTGTCAGTGTCCTGTCCACTCTGGTACTATATACAGTGGACCGTACATCAGGATTGTCAGTGTCCTGTCAGCTCTGGTACTATATACAGTGAACCGTACAGTGCCGTTAGTTTACCGTGGTGGTAAGCCAGTAAACCAGCACCCACCAGTACAACGACACACGATCGCGGTGGTGGTACTTTAGTATAAACGCATTTGTATTGCGGTTATGTTTGCCTCATTATGACAGGGAAGAGCATGAGAGAATGATGTGTACATTTAAGAAAAAAACTATATAAACTATAATTCTATGAGCAAATGTGACAACGTGTGCTGTTAAGGAAAAATCATCTTGACTATTTATATAGAGTCTGTTGATGTTATTGACTATCTATGACAGGGAACTTAAGAATGATGTGAAACATTTAAGAAAAAACTATATTAGCCTATGATTTTCAATGATAAATGTGACAACGTGTGCTGTTAAGTCCACCGTCTGCGAGTCCAGCTATTGAAATACTGTAAGAAAGATCTTGTAATCCAGACTAGATAGAGTCTGACTAGAGTCTATTGACTAGAGTCTATTGAGCAGGCTAGTCTATTTGTAATGATACATTCTAAATTGTCTGTGTTGCTGCTCAGCGCTAGGCTAGCCTGACAGATTTGTAATGACACATGAATCTAAATTGTCTGTGTTGCCGCTCAGCGCTAGGCTAGCCTGACAGATTTGTAATGATACATTAATCTAAATTGTCTGTGTGTTGCTGCTCTGTGCCTTTTGTAATGCTCAGCTAGGCTAGCCTGACAGATTTGTAATGACACATGAATCTAAATTGTCTGTGTTGTAGCTCAGCGCTAGGCTAGTCTGACAGATTTGTAATGACACATGAATCTAAATTGTCTGTGTTGTAGCTCAGCGCTAGGCTAGCCTGACAGATTTGTAATGACACATGAATCTAAATTGTCTGTGTTGTAGCTCAGCGCTAGGCTAGCCTGACAGATTTGTAATGACACATGACACACAGTAAATATTTTGTCTGTGTTGTAGCTGGCAAAGAAGCATGATTAAATTGTCAGCTCAGCGCTAGGCTAGCCTGACAGATTTGTAATGACAGAATCTAAATTGTCTGTAGCTCAGCGCTAAGCCTGACAGATTTGTAATGATACATGAATCTAAATTGTCTGTGTTGTAGATTTGTAATGACACATGACACAAGTAATTCCATATTTTGCGCTGGCAAAGAAGCAATTACATTAGAAAGTCGTGTCGTGCCAAACCATCTCGCTTTTATGCAAGTTTAATAGCCAACCCGCCGATGCCTAATGGACTGCATGCTGCGTCTAAGCAATTACTTCACACGGAGAGATGTATGGCTGATACAAAGGATTTGACAAGACGCTTAAGTTGATGTAAAAAAAAAAAACAACCATACAAAATATAAATATATTCACAGGATTTGTAGATTAATTTAATCAAATCGATGTTATGTGATCAAACGTTCCAAAACAACACAAGTGAAGAGATTCTTTCCAAAATGTTATATCCCTAAATAGTTCAAGTGTGTATTTTATTCATCAGAAATTACCCTAATATATATATATATATATATTACCCTATTGTCAGATGTGGTATTTCTAGATTTTAGATGAGTTTAACATTATTTTCTATATTTTCTTGCTCACTGCTACATGTCCATTGTTCAGCTGGAATGGCATGTTCCTATTTTTTGCATATTTGACCGCGATATGAGGTTGTCTCACCGAGTTCTCATACTGAAGCTCTTTGGACTCGTACAACGTATACGGGTTAAAAAGAGAAGAGCAGATGTGGACACTGATACGCGGCTGAATTGAAACACCGTGGCTGTGACAGTAAAGCGCTGTTCGTGACATATGGGTGTTAAGTGGTTTTGGCTGACAGACCTCGCTAAAATAAATTATCCCTCCCGCTATTTGGGCAACCTTTATAAATGGTTTTGTTGTCTAAGTGAGCTGTAAATGAAGAGGTCCTCGATGTATTTTTGAAAGATGAGACGTTGAGAATTATAGTAAATACGGCTTTGATATCATTAAAAGAAAGCCAAACAAACGCGTGTTTTTTGCACTTTACATTTCCATATCATAAAACTCGTAATATACATTGTCAACGTTTATGATCACTGTGTTTGATGTACAGTGAGTGACCTGATGACATGGCGGAATACCCTGGGTTGTCCTGAACAGAATAAGCCAATTTTTGTGGTATTGTAAAGAAATGTGGCCGGGAACGGGTCTGAGTGAACCCGTGACACTGTTTGTTCTACACGTACTAAAATCACGATCTGACCCTCTGATTTGTTTTGTTGAAGCCGAACACTCTTAACATGTTTTTCGTTGTTGTTGTTGCCGTGTTGGCAACCGAACACACTTTCAAACGATGCCCACCTGACCCAGATTGGGATGTATAATGGACTGGGTTTTTCTTTTCGGAAATGCGTAAAAACAACAACAGGAATTGTGTGATGGCGAGGATGCGGGGCTGTGTTCCGAACAAAACAACTACACGTTTGCTTGTTCTAGTTCCTCAAGGTGGCACAGATAGGAGAGCTCAGAATAGCACCTGACAGTTTAAGACTCTTCTTTGAGTCATAAAAGTGTCGGAACTGGGCACACTTTGCACACACACTTCGCCCAAACTCTTGTAATTTCTTTGTTGTCTTCTGTTGCACCAACCCCAAATGTCCCATGATTACTCTTCTCATGTTACGGAATGTATTCGTAGTATTTATTAGATTTTGTGAGGCGGTAAAAAGTAGAGTAAATGTAAAATGGCGAATGTGAATTCATCCCGGTATACATTGTGAAAGACCAAGGATTTGCGCAAGAGGAGATGGCTGACGTTTTATGGGCTCCGAGACAATTGTGCTATTGTGTGTTTCTTCATTATTTGTATATTTTATTTGTAATTAAAAATATATATTTATACACTGCTCAAAAAAATAAAGGGAACACTAAAATAACACATCCTAGATCTGAATGACTAAAATATTCTTATTTTAAAAACGTTTTTCTTTACATAGTTGAATGTGCTACAAAATCACACAAAAATTATCAATGGGAATCAAATTTATCAACCCATGGAGGTCTGGATTTGGAGTTACATGAGGTCACATGAGATCTAGCATTGTCTTGCATTAGGAGGATCCCAGGGCCAACCACACCAGCATATGGTCTCACAAGGGGTCTGAGGATCTCACCTCGGTACCTAATGGCAGTCAGGCTGCCTCTGGCGAGCACATGGAGGGCTCTGCGGCCCCCCAAAGAAATGCCACCCCACACCATGACTGACCCACCGCCAAACCGGTCATGCTGGAGGATGTTGCAGGTAGCAGAACGTTCTCCACGGCGTCTCCAGACTCTGTCACGTCGGTCACACGTGCTCAGTGTGAACCTGCTTTCATCTGTGAAGAGCACAGGGCGCCAGTGGCAAATTTGCCAATCTTGGTGTTCTCTGGCAAATGCCAAACGTCCTGCACGGTGTTGGGCTGTAAGCACAACCCCCACCTGTGGACATCAGGCCCTCATACCACCCTCATGGAGTCTGTTTCTGACCGTTTGAGCAGACACATGCACATTTGTGGCCTGCTGGAGGTAATTTCGCAGGGCTCTGGCAGTGCTCCTCCTTGCACAAAGGCGGAGGTAGCGGTCCTGCTGCTGGGTTGTTGCCCTCCTACGGCCTCCTCCACATCTCCTGATGTACTGGCCTGTCTCCTGGTAGCGCCTCCACGCTCTGGACACTACGCTGACAGACACAGCAAACCTTCTTGCCACAGCTCGCATTGATGTGCCATCCTGGATGAGCTGCACTACCTGAGCCACGTGTCGTGGGTTGTAGACTCCATCTCATTCTACCACTAGAGTGAAAGCACCGCCAGCATTCAAAAGTGACCAAAACATCAGCCAGGAAGCATAGGAACTGAGAAGTGGTCTGGTCACCACTTGCAGAACCACTCCTTTATTGAGGGTGTCTTGCTAAATGCCTATAATTTCCACCTGTTGTCTATTCCATTTGCACAACAGCATGTGAAATGTATTGTCAATCAGTGTTGCTTCCTAAGTGGACAGTTTGATTTCACAGAAGTGTGATTGACTTGGAGTTACATTGTGTTGTTTAAGTGTTCCCTTTATTTTTTTGAGCGGTGTATATTATATATTTTAGTACTTCAGTTTATTTGAATAAATACTTTCTAAACACATCTATATTTTTTAACTGCAATGTTGTTAAGTAAGCAATTGACAAAAACAATTTGATTTGAGTAATGTGATAAAGGCACTGGCCTATAGGAAGGGATTATACAGAGAACAGCTGGCCTATAGGAAGGGATTATACAGAGAACAGCTGGCCTATAGGAAGGGATTATACAGAGAACAGCTGGCCTATAGGAAGGGATTATACAGAGAACAGCTGGCCTATAGGAAGGGATTATACAGAGAACAGCTGGCCTATAGGAAGGGATTATACAGAGAACAGCTGGCCTATAGGAAGGGATTATACAGAGAACAGCTGGCCTATAGGAAGGGATTATACAGAGAACAGCTGGCCTATAGGAAGGGGTTATACACATATCAAACACTTGGTTCACGTGATCAAATATAATAATATAAAGTCATGTTTACCCCATAAATGGTTATGCTTTTACACAGTACATCCTAACCCGTGTTAGAAACCTGGCTACTAGTCCCATCCTAAAGATATAGCATCCACAGATAAGGATCAAGATGAGAACAAACAGGCTCTTCAACAGGCTCTTCAACAGGCTCTTGTGAGAGTTCTATGTAATAGCTCGGTCAGATCAACCAGATAATCCCTTTATTGAAAGAAGGGTGACGTCTGTTTGTCCCACCGACTCTGCTCTGACGGCTGTTATAGATTTAACACCGTCAGACAGGAGTGACTCGGTGTAGGTCCAGCTTTGACAACAGCCGTGTCTTCTGTCTGCTGGCTTTGAGAACAGAGAACAGAGAACAGAGAACATTTAGAGCTTAGAACCCTGCTGTTTCTTACTTGTTAAATCCTCTTCGATCGGTGTCGATGAAGGCGAGGAGACAGGTTAAAGAAGGATTGTTAAGCCTTCAGAAAATATTGTGTGTGTGTGTGTGTGTGTGTGTTTGTGTGTCTGTGGTAGATTCTATAGAGGTGCAACAACACACCAAATGATGACAGGTTTCTTAAGAACGTTATCTCATCCCCTCCAAAGTTTTCCCCAGACCCTGTGTGAATCTATGCCAAGGTGCGTTGAAGTGTGTGTCTGTGGTAGCCTATAGCGCAGCGCCCTGTTGAGACACTTTAAATGATGACGGAGCGGAGACACTTTACGTGGCCTGGTGACGGAGCGGAGATCTTTACGTTGCCTGGTAGGAGCCCCAGACACTTTACGTTGCCTGGTGACGGAGCGGAGACACTTTACGTTGCCTGGTGACGGAGCGGAGACACTTTACGCTTGCCGTGGTGACGGAGCGAGACACTTTACGTTGCCTGGTGAAGGAGCGGAGACACTTTACGTTCTGACGGAGCAGACACTTTACGCTGGCCCGTGAGTGCCTGGTGACGGAGCGGAGACACTTTACGCCCTGGTGAGCCTGACGGAGCGGAGACACTTTACGTTGCCGTGGTGATGGAGCCGGAGACACTTTACGTTGCCGTGGTGATGGAGCGGAGACACTTTACGTTGCCGTGGTGATGGAGCGGACACTTTACGTTGCCTGGAGGAGCGGAGACACTTTACGTTGCCTGGTGATGGAGCGAGACACTTTACGTTGCCTGGTGACGGGAGCGGAGACACTTTACGTTGCCGTGGTGACGGAGCGGGAGACACTTTACGCGCCTGGTGAAGGAGCGGAGACACTTTACGTTGCCTGGTGAGACACTTTACGTTGCCACTTGAGTTTTGCCGTTGACATCAACATTGGAGACAGGTTTGACCTACGTTGCGGAATTTAAACACAACCATATGGGTTCAAACTACAAACTACTTCAAACTACTGCATGTGGGGAGGAGGAGTGGGGAGGGAGGACTCGGAGGACTGGGGAAACTGGGGATGGGGGGGAGACACTAGTGGCCGTGGGGAGGAGGAGCGGAGAAGGAGGAGAAGCAGGGAGGAAGAGGAGGTGTGAAAAGGAGGAGTGGGAGGAGGAGCAGGGAGAGGAGAACTTTAGGGATGAGGTCTACTGAGTCAAACTACTTGCATGTGGGGAGGAGGAGTACGTTGAGGAGGATTGGGAAGGCGGAGAAGCAGGGAGGAAGAGGAGGTGTGAAAAGGAGGAGGGGAGGAGGAGCAGGGAGGAGGAGAACCAGGGATGAGGTCTACTGAGTCAAACTACTTTACGTGTGGGGAGAAGGAGGGGGAGGACAAGAGGAGAAGCAGGGTGAGGAGGAGGTGTGAAAAGGAAGAGGGGTTGGAGAAGCCGGGATGAGAGTCAAACTTGGCATGTGTCTGGACGACTTGAGGGAGGAGACACTTACGAAGTTTTGGGACAGGATCAACATTGCTATGATGCAGGTTTGACCTGGAGGCGGGAAACAAATGCTATGAGGTCTAAAGTCAAACTACTGGCATATGGGGAGTTCAAGAGCTACAAACGGAGACTTCAAACTACTGGCATGTGAAGGGTAGGAGGATTAGGGGAAAGGAGGATCCAGTAGGAAGGAGGGTACAGTGGGGAAGGAGGAAAGAGTGGGGAGGAGCGGTGAGCCTGTAAATGAGGAGGCGAAGGGGGAAATTAGGTAAACATTTGGATCCGAGGGAATCAGGAGCAGGTCATAAGCACGGAGGAAGAGGAATCACATCTGCCTAAATGAGGGAGGAGACACGCTAAAAGTCTCTCCGGGAGTTTAGTTTTAGCTGACATTTGCAGGGAGGGAGCAGGTGGCATACCTGGGTCAAACAAAAAGACTGCATGGGGGGAGGAGGTGGGGGAGGAGGGAGGGGAGGAGGATGGGGGAGGAGGAGGGGGAGGAGGGAGGAAGAGGGGGAGGAGGTGGAAGGAGGAGGGGGAGGAGGTGGGGGAGGAGGAGGAGGAGAGGGAGGAGGAGAACCAGGGAGGAGGTGAGGGGAGGAGTGAGGAAACTACTGGCAGAAGGGGAAGGAGGAGGAGGAGGAGGGAGGAGGAGAGGAGGAGGGGAGGGAGGAGGAGGAGGAGAGGTGGGGAGGAGGAAGAGCAGGGAGGAGGGGGAGTGGGGAGTACTGGAGGTGTGGGGAGGGAGGAGGGAAGCAGGGAGGAGGGGAGGTACTGGTGGGAGTGGGGAGGAGGAGGGGTGTGGGGAGGAGGAAGGAGGGGAGGGGAGGAGGAGGAGGGAGGAGGGGGAGGAGATAGCAGGGAGGAGGAGGGGAGGAGGTGGAGGGGGAGGAGGAGGGGAGGAGGAGGAGGAGGAGTGGGAGGAGGAGGAGTGGGGGAAGAGGAGGGAGCAGGGAGGAGGTCTGCAGGGAGGAGGAAACTAGGAGGCCAATGGGGGAAGAGCTGAGGTGGGAGAGCTGACTCATGAAGGGAAACAACAGCATTGGGAAGGGTAAAGTAGGTAAAACTATGGATCCAGTAGTCCCTCTAACTTATACAGTGGTGAGATGTCATATTTGTAGTAGTTGGGTCAGGAGAGAAAAGGGTGCTACTTTAAGCGTGGTGAGCCTGTAAATGCTAAAAGTCTCCATGATGGCTGTGAGACAGGCCTTAATTCCAAATGGACATTTGCATACCGAGGAGTTTATCAGGAGGAGCATCTGAGCCCAGGAAAGCTACGTATTAAATGATTGAATCACCAGAGTGGCATGCCCATTGGCAAAAACACGATTCATTTTCTCCTGGGTTCTCAAAACAAAATCCGAGAGAATAGTGAAGAACAAAAACCCTATTCCTATCCAGCAGGGAGGAGGTTTGGGGAGGAGGAAGCAGGGAAAGGGTGCTATTTGGGAGTTAAGCCAGGGAGGGGTGGGGGAGGAGTGTGAATCCATGGAGGAGGTGTGGGGAGGGAATCCAGACAGCAATTCTGAAGGGCCACCAAGTAGCCTAAAAGTTGAAATGACTGGGAAACTACGACAAGGGGAGGAGGAGTTGGGGAGGAGAGAGCACTAGGAGGAGGAGGAGGAGTGGGAACAGACTCAGGGAGGATAGAAGTAGTGGCAGGAGGAAGGAGCAGGGTCTTTACGAGAACGAGTCTAGGAGCAGACACATATACACCTGGAGGAGTGTGACACAGGGGTGTGATGGAGGGTAGGTGCCAAGGGTCCATGGAGAAGTAGTGCACTAGGAGCGGAGACCTGTGGGGAGCTACCAGAGACACCTAATACTACAAATAGACACAAGGGTCCGAGGAGGTAGTGGGGACGTTGCCTGGTCTAATGGTGCAGGGAGGAGAAGTAGGCAGGGAGGAAAAACAAATGCACTATTTAAACCAACCACCAAACTAGGTGCACTACTTCAAACTACTGGTCAGTGGGGAAGGAGGGGTGGGAGGAGGAGAGGAGGGGGAGGGAAGGAGGAGGAGTGGGAAGGAGGAGGGAGTGGGGAGGAGGAGGAGGGGGGAGGAGGATACACCTAGGAGAAGGAGGGGAGGGAGAAGGTGTGACACCTAAGAGGAGTGGGGAGGAGGAGGAGGGAGGGGAGGAGAACCAGGGACTGAGGACAAATATACACCTACTGCATGTGGGGAGGAGGAGTGGGGAGGATTACACCTACCACTCAGCAGGGAGGAAAGGAGGGGGAAAAGGAGGACTGGGAGGAGGAGCAGGGAGGAGGAGAACCAGGGACTGAGGAGGAAAATGGATACAGGAGGAGGAGGGAGGGCCAGGGAGGGGAGGGAGGAGGTGTGAAAGGAAGGTGAGGGAGGAGGAGGAGAAGCAGGGAGCTCTACTGAGTCAAACTAAATGTGGGGACACCTGGGGAGGAGGAGAGGGAGGAGGAGAAGCAGCTACCTGCAAATATACACCTTCCTCTCAGCTACCTGCAATTACACCTACCACTCAGCTACTGTTTCAAATATACACCTAAAAATAGCTAATTATATACTAATACAGCCAGCATTGGCGAACCTATCCAAAGCACCTAAAACTACTGGATTTGACAGTAGTCCCTAACTTATACAGCTGGTGAGATGTCAATTTGCAGTACACCTATACAGACTCAGCTACCTGTAAACACCTAACTCAGCTACCTGAAGTTTTAATTGCTACCTACAAATTACACCTACCACTCAGTACCTACAGTTTACACGTTACCACACATAGGGTCTCCTACAAATACACCTCACCACTGGCAGCTACCTAGGCAAAAACACAGACCTTTTCCTCCTACCTCTCAAAACAAAAACCTACCTAGAAGCTACCTACAATTGGATACACCTACCACTCAGCTATAGGAACATATACAGGAGGTGTGCTACCTTCAAATATACACCTAATACTCAGCTACCTACAGGATATACAGGAGTGGGGAGCTACCTACAAATATACACCTAGGTGTCTGAGGAGGACAAGGAGGACACCTTCCTCTCAGCTAGTGGGAAGGAGGAGACCAGCCACTCAGCTACCTAGGCGTACACCTAATCAGCACCTACCACCTAGCTAGTGGGCACTACAATTAGACCAGGGAGGAGGACCACTCAGCTACCTGCAAGGAGGGGTTGTAGGACACCTCTAATAGCTACTACTTTAAAGGTGTGGGGACTGGGACCAGGTGTGGGGAGGAAAAATAAGCACCTACCACTCAGGGGTCCCTGGAAAAATAAGGGAGGACCTACCACTCAGGGTCCTACGTGGGGACCTAGTCTCTCAGGACTAGATTAGACCAATGGGCTACCATGGAGAAGTACACCTGCCACTCAGCTACCTAAGGAGTCCAGGAGGGGAGGCACTACTCAGGAGGACTACCATGGAGAAGGAGTGCACACCTACCACTCAGCTACCTTGGGGATACACCTATCAGCTACCTACAGAAACTACCTAAAAGGAGGACACCTACCACTCAGCTACCTACAAATATACACCTACCACTCAGCTACCTACAAATATACACCTACCACTCAGCTACCTACAAATATACACCTACCACTCAGCTACCTTCAAATATACACAGAGAATGCCCAGCTACCTACAACATTCACCTTCCACTCACTACCTACAAATCATACACCTACAGACAGCTACCTGCAAATAACACCTATCCTCTCAGCTACCTACAAATATACACCTACCACTCAGCTACCTACAAATATACACCTACCACTAAGCTACCTATTTGGGAATATACACCAGTAAGGGTGACTCAGCTACCTACAGATGTGGCCCACTGTACCTGATTCCCACACTCAGCTACCTAAAACATACACCTACCACTCAGATACCTACAAATATACACCTACCACTCAGCTACCTACAAATTACACCTACCACTCAGCTACCTACAAATATACACCTACCACTCAGCTACCTACAAATATACACCTACCACTCAGCTACTTACAAATATACACCTACCACTCAGCTACCTACAAATATACACCTATTTGCTCAGCTACCTACAAATATACACCTACCACTCAGCTACCTACAAATATACACCTACCACTCAGCTACCTACAAATATACACCTACCACTCAGCTACCTACAGCACCTACCTCTCAGCTACCTACAAATATACACCTAAGGGTCAGCTACCTACAAATATACACCTACCACTCAGCTACCTACAATCTATACACCTACCACTCAGCTACCTGGAAATATACACCTACTAATAGTGCACTCAGCTACCTACAAATATACACCTACCACTCAGCTACCTACAAATATACACCTACCACTCAGCTACCTACAAATATACACCTACCACTCAGCTACCTACAAATATACACCTACCACTCAGCTACCTGCAAATATACACCTACCACTCAGCTACCTACAAATATACACTACCACTCAGCTACCTACAAATATACACCTACCACTCAGCTACCTACAAATACACACTACCACTCAGCTACCTACAGATATACACCTACCACTCAGCTACCTACAAATATACACCTACCACCTACAGCTACCTACAAAATATACACCTCCACTCAGCTACCTGCAAATATACACCTACCACTCAGCTACCTACAAAGACTCACCTACCACTCAGCTACCTACAGAAACTCACACCTACTGCAGCTACCTACGGAGACACACCTTCCTCTCAGCTACCTACAAATATACACCTTCCTCTCAGCTACCTACAAATATCCACCTACCACTCAGCTACCTGTAAATATACACCTACCACTCAGCTACCTACAAATATACACCTACCACTCAGCTACCTACAAATATACACCTACCACTCAGCTACCTACAAATATACACCTACCACTCAGCTACCTACAAATATACACCTACCACTCAGCTACCTATAAATATCCACCTACCACTCAGCTACCTACAAAGACACACCTACCACTCAGCTACCTATAAATATACACCTACCACTCAGCTACCTACAACATACACTACCACTCAGCTACCTACAAATATACACCTACCACTCAGCTACCTATAAATATACACCTACCACTCAGCTACCTACAAATATACACCTACCACTCAGCTACCTACAAATATACACCTACCACTCAGCTACCTACAAATATACACCTACCAATCAGCTACCTACAAATATACACCTACCACTCAGCTACCTACAAATATACACCTACCACTCAGCTACCTTCAAATATACACCTACCACTCAGCTACCTACAAATATACACCTACCACTCAGCTACTAGGCAAATATACACCTACCACTCACCCACCTACAAATATACACCTACCACTCAGCTACCTACGGAGACACACCTACTGTTCAGCTACCTGCAAATATACACCTACCTCTCAGCTACCTACAAATATACACCTCCACTCAGCTCCCTACAAATATACACCTCCACTCAGCTACCTGCAAATATACACCTACCACTCAGCTACCTACAAAGACTCACCTACCACTCAGCTACCTACAGAAACTCACGTACCACTCAGCTACCTACGGAACACACCTACCACTCAGCTACCTACAAATATACACCTTCCACTCAGCTACCTACAATTATCCACCTACCACTCAGCTACCTATAAATATACACCTACCACTCAGCTACCTACACCTCAGCTACCTACAAATATACACCACTCAGCCACTCACAAACACCCTACAAAGCTACCTACAAATATACACCTACCACTCAGCTACCTACAAATATACACCTACCACTCAGCTACCTACAAAGACACACCTACCACTCAGCTACCTATAAATATACACCTACCACTCAGCTACCTGCGGAGACACACTTACCACTCAGCTACCTACGGAGACACACCTACCACTCAGCTATCTATAAATATACACCTACCACTCAGTTACCTACAGAGACTCACCTACCACTCAGCTACCTATAAATATAAACCTACCACTCAGCTACCTATAAATATCCACCTACCACTCAGCTACCTATAAATATAAACCTACCACTCAGCTACCTATAAATATACACCTACCACTCAGCTACCTACAAATATACACCTACCACTCAGCTACCTACAAAGACACACCTACCACTCAGCTACAGACATGCCCTCAAATAAAGTTTCCACCTACCACTCAGCTACCTTTACCTTGAACACTCTACCACTCATGCTACATCTACAAATATGGTCACCTACCACTCAGCTACCTATAAATATACAAACTACCACTCAGCTACCTACTCAGCTACACCTACCACTCAGCTACCTACAAATATACACCTACCAATCAGCTACCTACAAATATACACCTACCAATCAGCTACCTACAAATATACACCTACCAATCAGCTACCTACAAATATACACCTACCAATCAGCTACCTACAAATATACACCTACCACTCAGCTACCTACAAATATACACCTACCACTCAGCTACCTACAAATATACACCTACCACTCAGCTACCTACAAATATACACCTACCACTCAGCTACCTACAAATATACACCTACCACTCAGCTACCTACAAATATACACCTACCAATCAGCTACCTACAAATATACACCTACCACTCAGCTACCTACAAATATACACCTACCACTCAGCTACCTACAAATATACACCTACCACTCAGCTACCTACAAATATACACCTACCACTCAGCTACCTACAAATATACACCTACCACTCAGCTACCTACAAATATACACCTACCACTCAGCTACCTACAAATATACACCTACCAATCAGCTACCTACAAATATACACCTACCACTCAGCTACCTACAAATATACACCTACCACTCAGCTACCTACAAATATACACCTACCACTCAGCTACCTACAAATATACACCTACCACTCAGCTACCTACAAATATACACCTACCACTCAGCTACCTACAAATATACACCTACCACTCAGCTACCTACAAATATACACCTACCAATCAGCTACCTACAAATATACACCTACCACTCAGCTACCTACAAATATACACCTACCACTCAGCTACCTACAAATATACACCTACCACTCAGCTACCTACAAATATACACCTACCACTCAGCTACCTACAAATATACACCTACCACTCAGCTACCTACAAATATACACCTACCACTCAGCTACCTACAAATATACACCTACCACTCAGCTACCTATAAATATACACCTACCACTCAGCTACCTACAAATATACACCTACCACTCAGCTACCTACAAATACACCTACCACTCAGCTACCTACAAATATACACCTACCACTCAGCTACCTACAAATATACACCTACCACTCAGCTACCTACAAATATACACCTACCACTCAGCTACCTTCAAATATACACCTAATACTCAGCTACCTACAAATATACACCTACCACTCAGCTACCTACAAATATACACCTACCACTCAGCTACCTACAAATATACACCTACCACTCAGCTACCTACAAATATACACCTACCAATCAGCTACCTACAAATATACACCTACCAATCAGCTACCTACAAATATACACCTACCAATCAGCTACCTACAAATATACACCTACCAATCAGCTACCTACAAATATACACCTACCAATCAGCTACCTACAAATATACACCTACCAATCAGCTACCTACAAATATACACCTACCACTCAGCTACCTACAAATATACACCTACCAATCAGCTACCTACAAATATACACCTACCACTCAGCTACCTACAAATATACACCTACCACTCAGCTACCTACAAATATACACCTACCACTCAGCTACCTACAAATATACACCTACCAATCAGCTACCTACAAATATACACCTACCACTCAGCTACCTACAAATATACACCTACCACTCAGCTACCTACAAATATACACCTACCACTCAGCTACCTACAAATATACACCTACCACTCAGCTACCTACAAATATACACCTACCAATCAGCTACCTACAAATATACACCTACCACTCAGCTACCTACAAATATACACCTACCAATCAGCTACCTACAAATATACACCTACCACTCAGCTACCTACAAATATACACCTACCACTCAGCTACCTACAAATATACACCTACCACTCAGCTACCTACAAATATACACCTACCACTCAGCTACCTACAAATATACACCTACCACTCAGCTACCTACAAATATACACCTACCACTCAGCTACCTACAAATATACACCTACCACTCAGCTACCTACAAATATACACCTACCACTCAGCTACCTACAAATATACACCTACCACTCAGCTATCTACAAATATACACCTACCACTCAGCTACCTACAAATATACACCTACCATTTAGCTACCTACAAAAGTACACCTACCACTCAGCTACCTATCAGAGGGCACCTAATACTCAGCTACCTACAAATATACACCTACCAGTGGAACAGCTACCTGCAAATAAACCTTGTTGGGCTACTGCTAGGGGGTGAAAGGATACACCTACCACTCAGCTACCCTATCAAAGGTATTCCTTGAAGATGGGGTTTGCAGCTGTCTCCGAAGGTGGTGATTGACTCCTGTCCAATCAGCTACCTACAAATATACACCTACCACTCAGCTACCTACAAATTTTGACTGGGCTACCAATCAGCTTCCTCAAATGGTAGGGAGCGAGACCAGGCCAGCTACCTGGAAATATACACCTGCCACTTGTTTGCTACCTACAAGCCTGGAGGTACAGGTGCCTACCAATCAGCTACCGTACAAATATCACCTACCACTATGCAGCTACCTCACAAAATGGATACACCTACCACTCAGCTACCTACAAATATACACCTACCAGACAGCTACCTACAAATGATTGTACCTACCACTCAGCTACCTACAAATATACACCTAGCCACTCAGCTACCTACAAATATACACCTACCATGACAGCTGCCTGGAAATTACACCTACCACTCAGCTACCTGTGACACGTCGTACTCCTGCGGATGTTGTAGCTGAACCTACAAACGGGACACCTACCAATGTTAGCTGACCTAACGTCAGGGTGTTGTCAGGACACCTACCAGCTCTGGGAGATATGACAAATGGAGTACACCTACATGGAAGCTAGTCCTAGGAAATATACACCTACCAATGAGGTTCAGCTTGACAAATATACACCTACCACTGCTACCTACAAATGCAGAGATGCATTCGCTACCTGGTCACCTACCAGAAGGGGGAAAGGGAGAAGATTAAAATGTACACCTACCACTCAGCTGCCTACAAATGACACCTACCACCTACCATGTGAGGTTACCTGACAGCTACCTACAAATGACCTACCACTCAGCTATACAAATATACACCTACCAACAGAGCCTGGGGACACCTGGTGAGAGCCACTGAGCTACCTACAAATATACACCTACCACCTGGTAGGAGCTACCTACAGGTAGGACGCAACCAATCAGCTACCCGGAGATACCCAACTCAGCTACCTACAAGGATCTGATGGTTCACAGTACCACTCAGCCGATAGGTCTACAAGGATGACAGCCTACCACTCAGCTACCTACAAATATACACCTAGCCACTCAGCTACCTACAAATATACACCTCAGTTGAATGACTAGCTTGAAACCTGACAAATTTACACCTACCACTCAGCTACCTACAAATATACACCTACCACTCAGCTACCTACAAAGTTTTGGACACCTACCAAATATGCAGGGATACCTACAAATATACACCTACCACTCAGCTACCTTTTTTCAACTACCAATATACACCTACCACTCAGCTACCTACAAATATACACCTACCACGGTCAGCTACCTACAAATATACACCTACCACTCAGCTACCTATCAAACTATACACCTAATACTCAGCTACCTACAAATATACACCTACCACTCAGCTACCTAGAAATATACACCTAGGAGTAACCTCAGCTGCCTGCACCTACAAATATACACCTACCACTCAGCTACCTACAAATATACACCTACCAAAATCAGCTACCTACAAATATACACCTACCAATCAGCTACCTACAAAGGATACACCTACCAATCAGCTACCTACAAATATACACCTGCCAATCAGCTACCTACAAATATACACCTACCACTCAGCTACCTACAAATATACACCTGCCACTCAGCTACCTACAATTTACACCTACCACTCAGCTACCTACAACTATATGCACCTACCACTCAGCTACCTACAAATATACACCTACCAATCAGCTACCTACAAATATACACCTACCAATCAGCTACCTACAAATATACACCTACCAATCAGCTACCTACAATATACACCTACCACTCAGCTACCTACAAATATACACCTACCACTCAGCTACCTACAAATATACACCTACCACTCAGCTATCTACAAATATACACCTACCACTCAGCTACCTACAAATATACACCTACCACTCAGCTATCTACAAATATACACCTACCACTCAGCTACCTACAAATATACACCTACCACTCAGCTACCTACAAATATACACCTACCACTCAGCTACCTACAAATATACACCTACCACTCAGCTACCTACAAATATACACCTACCACTCAGCTACCTACAAATATACACCTACCAATCAGCTACCTACAAATATACACCTACCACTCAGCTACCTACAAATATACACCTACCACTCAGCTACCTACAAATATACACCTACCACTCAGCTACCTACAAATATACACCTACCACTCAGCTACCTACAAATATACACCTACCAATCAGCTACCTACAAATATACACCTACCACTCAGCTACCTACAAATATACACCTACCACTCAGCTACCTACAAATATACACCTACCAATCAGCTACCTACAAATATACACCTACCACTCAGCTACCTACAAATATACACCTACCACTCAGCTACCTACAAATATACACTGCTATACTCTGTTACAGTATACAGCATCACCTGTTATCTTACTATGTGCCCTCCTTCAAAGGATGGAGGATGGGCATCAGAATGACCTTTAATCTGAGGTGAGGTCAAGTACTTCTGGGTGGAAAGGTCAGTGGTAACACCATGCAAACAGAGGGGAAGACAGTGGTACGGCTTGACCTCACCATAAACCCTATACAGACAGACACAGATTACTACTTGCTCTGCACTCGACCAAGACTTTATTATGATTATAGACAGACAGAGATTACTACTTGCTCTGCACTCGACCTATACATAATCCTGATTATAGACAGACACAGATTACTACTTGCTCTGCATTCGACCAAGACTTTATTCTGATTATAGACATACAGAGATTACTACTTGCTCTGCACTGGGCCAATACATAATCCTGATTATAGACAGACACAGATTACTACTTGCTCTGCAGTGGGCCAATACATAATCCTGATTATAGACAGACACAGATTACTACTTGCTCTGCATTCGACCAAGACTTTATTCTGATTATAGACATACAGAGATTACTACTTGCTCTGCACTGGGCCAATACATAATCCTGATTATAGACAGACAGAGATTACTACTTGCTCTGCACTGTACCAATACATAATCCTGATTATAGACAGAGACAGATTACTACTTGCTCTGCACTGGGCCAATACATAATCCTGATTATAGATAGACACAGATTACTACTTGCTCTGCACTCGACCAATACATAATCCTGATTATAGACAGAGACAGATTACTACTTCCTCTGCACTGGGCCAATACATAATCCTGATTATAGACAGAGACAGATTACTACTTCCTCTGCACTGGGCCAATACATAATCCTGATTATAGACAGACACAGATTACTACTTGCTCTGCACTCGACCAATACATAATCCTGATTATATACAGACACAGTCGTGACCCAAATTGAACCAGGTTTTTCTCAGTCGGGACCCAAATTGAACCAGGTTTTCTCAGTCGGGACCCAAAATGAACCATGTTTTCTCAGTCGGGACCCAAATTGAACCAGGTTTTCTCAGTCGGGACACAAATTGAACCAGGTTTTCTCAGTCGTGACCCAAATTGAACCAGGTTTTCTCAGTCGGGACCCAAATTGAACCAGGTTTTTTTTCTCAGTCAGGACCCAAATTGAACCAGGTTCTCTCAGTCGGGACCCAAAATTGAACCAGGTTCTCTCAGTCTGGACCCAAATTGAACCAGGTTTTCTCAGTCACGACCCAAATTGAACCAGGTTCTCTCAGTTTGGACACAAATTGAACCAGGTTTTCTCAGTCGGGACACAAATTGAACCAGGTTCTCTCAGTTTGGACACAAATTGAACCATTTTCAGTCGTTTTTATTCAGGTTGCCTCAGTCCAGGGACACAAATTGAACCAGGTTCTGTAGTTTGGACACAAATTGAATTGGTTTTCTCAGTGGGGACACAAATTGAACCAGGTTGCCTCCCAGTCGGGACACAAATTGAACCAGGTTTTCTCAGTCAGGACCCAAATGTTTACCAGGTTGCCTCAGTCTGGACCCAAATTGGCAACCAGGTTGCCTCAGTCGTGATCCAAATTGAACCAGGTTTTTCTCAGTGTCCCAAATTGAACCAGGTTTGCCCCTCAGTCGGGACCCAAATTACGACCAGGTATCAGTCGTGTTTTGAACCAGGTTTTCTCGTGACCCAAATTGTTTTGTGGACCCAAATTGACGAGGTTTTTAATTAACCCACATGAATGAACAGGTTTTCTCAGTCGGGACACAGTTTGAACCATGTTTTCCCAGGTCACCCAAATTGAACCAGGTTTCTCCAGTCGGGACACAGAATTGAACCAGGTTTCCTCAGTCGGGACCAAATTGAACCAGGTTCTCTCAGTCTGGACCCAAAGTGAACCAGGTTTTCTCGGTCGGGACCCAAATTGAACCAGGTTCTCTCAGTCAGGACCGATTGAACCAGGTTTCTCAGTCGTGACCCAAATTGAACCAGGTTGCCTCAGTCGGGACCCAAATTGAACAGGTTTTCTCAGTCTGGACCCAAATTGAACAGGTTCTCTCAGTCGGGACCCAAATTGAACCAGGTTTCTCAGTCGGGACCCAAATTGAACCAGGTTTTCTCAGTCGGGACCCAAATTGAACCAGGTTTTCTCAATTCGGGACACAAATTGAACCAGGTTTTCTCAGTGGGACACAAATTGAACCAGGTTTTCTCAGTCGTGACCAAATTGAACCAGGTTGCCCTCAGTCGGGACCCAAATTAGACAGGTTTTTCTCAGTCTGGACCCAAATTGAACCAGGTTCTCTCAGTGGGACCCAAATTGAACCAGGTTTTCTCAGTCGGGACCCAAATTGAACCAGGTTTTCTCAGTGGGACCCAAATTGAACCAGGTTTTCTCAGTCGGGACACAAATTGAACCAGGTTTTCAGTCGGGACACAAATTGAACCAGGTTTTCTCAGTCGGGACACAAATTGAACCAGGTTGCCTCAGTCGTGATACAATGTAAAACAATATATATAGAGTCGATGGACACAATCTACATAAACAACAACAAAAAAAAATCACATCAAAAAATTGTGTCCATTTAAAGTAGAGATATCTATAATCAGGATTATGTATTGGTCGAGTGCAGAGATATCTATAATCAGGATTATGTATTGGTCGAGTGCAGAGATATCTGTTTTTGCATCGGATGCGTTCTCACAAATATTTCCTGAGCTTTAGTCACGGATCCCTCCGGAACTTTCCACACAGAGTTTTTGTTGTCCCCTTATTCCCTCTGATTGTTGTTGTATATACGTGCCCTTTGGTTTCCATTGGCTGTCCATTATTGTCACAATGTCCGTTGGTGCGTTGGTGAGTACCTGCGCTGTGTGTTTTGGTCTTCGTGCCCTGTGGATTGCGCAGACGATTACGTGTCTCGTCCCGTGTGTTAGTCATTGTGCGCTAGTGTTATTTATTCGAAGTACTCTTCGCTCTTTGTTTACGTTTCAACCCTGTGTTTTGTGTTTGTTTGGTCTTCGTCCCTTTGCCTTTGTAGAGACGCTGTCATTTGGGCTGAATTTTAAAAAAAAAACTATTAAGTAGTCCTGCTCCTGTCTCCCGAATCTCTTCATGCCAGTGTGACAGGTTTCATATCACAATGTTCTAGATTTAAAGGACAGACACTTTAAAACCTTGTTTCTAAAACAGTAATGTTCTAGATTTATAGTACAGACACTTTAAAACCTTATTTCTTGAATTATTGGACTGTCTATTTGACCATTTATGAACATGTAATTCAATCAGTTTCTCTGGGCTAAGACCAAATTCAATATTTATCAAACAACTGTAATATATATATATATTTCATACCTAAAAGGGGTCCTAAAACTCTAAATTAAATAGCGAATTAATACATAGTATGAGCATCTTAGGAGGTGATATGTCATCTTAGAGGTGGACAGAGAGATAATAAACTCCCTGGTTTGAGACCACTAAAAACATGTCCTCTCAGAGGTGGACAGAGAGATAATAAACTCCCTGGTTTGAGACCACTAAATCACATGTCCTCTCAGAGGTGGACAGAGAGATAATAAACTCCCTGGTTTGAGACCACTAAATCACATGTCCTCTCAGAGGTGGACAGAGAGATAATAAACACGCTGGTTTGAGATCACTAAATCACATGTCCTCTCAGAGGTGGACAGAGAGATAATAAACTCCCTGGTTTGAGACCACTAAATCACATGTCCTCTCAGAGGGGGACAGAGAGATAATAAACTCCCTGGTTTGAGACCACTATTTCAACCTAAATAGTGCTGCTAATGGAAAATATTGTGATTGAAGAAACATTTTCAGAGATTAAATTAATTTGAATGTGTAGGTTCATTATCATGTATAGACAACTTTGTACCTGGTTTAATCCGTGGAAGTTCAGACTAGAGTATTTAAAACATTAAAATTAAAATTTAACCAGACTCAAAATCCTCCCTCGACCCAAATTTGGGCCGCGACCCACCAGTTGAGAATCTCTACTCTAAAACATCCGGTTGCCTGAGTGTTATATAGATATATCGGACTGGGTTTTTGTCACTTGAAAAAGAACGTTTACGATTTAACGATATATTCCCAAGAAATGTCCATTCATATGAGGTATTCTTAGCAATTCGTAATTATCAATTCATGAAACATCTTATCAAAAAATAATATCCCTGGTCCATTTTCATATTTTGTCTGACATAATTCCTTTTAAGCCTGTGTTGAATGTATGATTCATGAATACGTTGGAGATTTGATGGCCATTGAATACATCATTTCACCCTTCAGAGGTATACAAAGCACTTAATATATTAATTTCGCACACTGAATCATGGTGGCTTTTTCAGTGAGAAGTGGAAAGGAAGTGCTTCATTTGGGATTATATGGCTGATCCCTTTTCATGTGGATGAGAAACACTGAAAGAGCACTACAATATTGGTTTAAGTACATCATCTCGAGATGACCTTTCCTGAGTCATGTTACTGCACCCAGGCTAGTCTCTGATCTCGTCCTTCCTTACCTGTTCACCCAGAGACAAAACTATCCTATCCCCAGGTCCCAAAGCTCTCTCTCTCGTCCCAGGCCCTGAGAACAAAGTTGTCAGTCCTTCTCGTCACCAGTATATCTCAAGTCCAGGATACCCCATCCTCAGAGTTGAGTTGTCAGTCCTTCTCGAGGGAAAGTATATCTCAAGTCCAGGATACCACATCCTCGGAGTTGAGTGCAGATGAGAGATTTTCCGTAGTGACCCTTCTGCTCCTCAGACTCCTCCGATTCCTTAGATTGATAGGTACCAGCGTTTGTCCTTTTGTTCGAATGCATTTTTCTTCGTTTGCAGATGACCTTACTTTTTTAATACAGCACTTTATTCAATATAAACACCAACTATCTCCTCGTTGAGTTTAAACGTATTGATCTTCAGCAAACCGAGAAAGACAGGTAAGATCAGAGGACAGAGGTACAAGATAAAGGGTGTAAGAATTTACATTTTGGAAGTGAATTAGGAAGGAGTCAAATCCAAAAACGTTCAGCCTCCTCTACTCCATCTCCCTCCCAACCACTAGCTCCCACCCCCAGCCTCCTCTACTCCATCTCCCTCCCACAACCACTAGCTCCCCAGCCCCAGCCTCCTCTACTCCATCTCCTCCCAGCCACTGGCTCCCAAGCTGACCTCCTCTACTCCATCTCCCTCCCAACCACTAGCTCCCAAGCCTCCTCCTCCATCTCCCTCCCAACCACTAGCTCCCCAGCCCCAGCCTCCTCTGCTCCATCTCCTCCCAACCACTAGCTCCCCAGCCCCAGCCTCCTCTCTCCATCTCCCTCCCAACCACTAGCTCCCCAGCCTCCTCTACTCCGTCTCCCTCCCAACCACTAGCTCCCCAGCCCCAGCCTCCTCTACTCCATCTCCTCCCAACCACTAGCTCCCCAGCCCCAGCCTCCTCTACTCCATCTCCCTCCCAACCACTAGCTCCCCAGCCCCAGCCTCCTCTACTCCATCTCCTCCCAACCACTAGCTCCCCACACCCAGCCTCCTCTACTCCATCTCCCTCCCAACCACTAGCTCCCCACACCCAGCCTCCTCTACTCCATCTCCTCCCAACCACTAGCTCCCCACCCCAGCCTCCTCTACTCCGTCTCCCTCCCAACCACTAGCTCCCAGCCCCAGCCTCCTCTACTCCATCTCCTCCCAACCACTAGCTCCCCAGCCCCAGCCTCCTCTACTCCATCTCCCTCCCAACCACTAGCTCCCCAGCCCCAGCCTCCTCTACTCCATCTCCCTCCCAACCACTAGCTCCCCACCCCCAGCCTCCTCTACTCCATCTCCCTCCCAACCACTAGCTCCCCAGCCCCAGCCTCCTCTACTCCATCTCCCTCCCAACCACTAGCTCCCCACCCCCAGCCTCCTCTACTCCATCTCCCTCCCAACCACTAGCTCCCCACCCCAGCCTCCTCTACTCCATCTCCCTCCCAACCACTAGCTCCCCAGCCTCCTCTACTCCATCTCCCTCCCAACCACTAGCTCCCCAGCCCCAGCCTCCTCTACTCCATCTCCCTCCCAACCACTAGCTCCCCAGCCCCAGCCTCCTCTACTCCATCTCCCTCCCAACCACTAGCTCCCCAGCCTCCTCTACTCCGTCTCCCTCCCAACCACTAGCTCCCCAGCCCCAGCCTCCTCTACTCCATCTCCCTCCCAACCACTAGCTCCCCAGCCCCAGCCTCCTCTACTCCATCTCCCTCCCAACCACTAGCTCCCCAGCCCCAGCCTCCTCTACTCCATCTCCCTCCCAACCACTAGCTCCCCACACCCAGCCTCCTCTACTCCATCTCCCTCCCAACCACTAGCTCCCCACACCCAGCCTCCTCTACTCCATCTCCCTCCCAACCACTAGCTCCCCACCCCCAGCCTCCTCTACTCCGTCCTCCTCCCAACCACTAGCTCACCAGCCCCAGCCTCCTCTACTCCATCTCCCTCCCAACCACTAGCCCCCAGCCCCAGCCTCCTCTACTCCATCTCCCTCCCAACCACTAGCTCCCCAGCCCCAGCCTCCTCTACTCCATCTCCTCCCAACCACTAGCTCCCCACCCCCAGCCTCCTCTACTCCGTCTCCTCTCCCAACCACTAGCTCCCCAGCCCCAGCCTCCTCTACTCCATCTCCCTCCCAACCACTAGCTCCCCACCCCCAGCCTCCTCTACTCCATCTCCTCCCAACCACTAGCTCCCCACCCCCAGCCTCCTCTACTCCATCTCCCTCCCAACCACTAGCTCCCCACCCCCAGCCTCCTCTACTCCGTCTCCTCCCAACCACTAGCTCCCCACACTCCATCTCCTCCCAACCTTCAGCTCCCACAGCCCCAGCCTCCTCTCATCTCCCTCCCAACCACTAGCTCCCCAGCCCCAGCCTCCTCTACTCCATCTCCCTCCCAACCACTAGCTCCCAGCCCCAGCCTCCTCTACTCCATCTCCTCCCAACCACTAGCTCCCCACCCCCAGCCTCCTACTCCATCTCCTCCCAACCACTAGCTCCCCACCCCAGCCTCCCTCTACCCATCTCCCTCCCCAACCAGTAGCTCCCCCACCCCCAGCCTCCTCTACTCCATCTCCCTCCCAACCACTAGCTCCCCACCCCCAGCCTCCTCTTACTCCATCTCCTCCCAACCACCAGCTCCCCCACCCCAGCCTCCTCTACTCCATCTCCTCCCAACCACTAGCTCCCCACCCCCAGCCTCCTCTGCACCATCTCCCTCTCAACCACTAGCTCCCCAGCCCCAGCCTCCTCTACTCCGTCTCCTCCCAACCACTAGCTCCCCAGCACCAGCCACCTCTAATCCATCTCCTCCCAACCACTGGCTCCCCACCCCCAGCCTCCTCTTACCCATCTCCTCCCAACCACTAGCTCCCAGTCCCAACCTCCTCTTACCCATCTCCTCCCAACCACTAGCTCCCCAGCCCAGCCTCCTACTCCATCTCCTCCCAACCACTAGCTCCCAGCCCCAGCCTCCTATCCATCTCCTCCCAACCACTAGCTCCCCAGCCCCAGCCTCCATCCTCCCAACCACTCCCAACCACTAGCCATCTCCCCCAACCACTAGCTCCCCAGCCTCCTCTCCTCCATCTCCCTCCCAACCACTAGCTCCCCCTCTCTACTCCATCTCCCTCCCAACCACTAGCTCCCAGCCTCCTCTACTATCTCCCTCCCAACCACTAGCTCCCCAGCCCCAGCCTCCTCTACTCCATCTCCTACTCCATCTCCCTCCCAACCACTAGCTCCCCACCCCAGCCTCCCTACTCCCATCTCCTCCCAACCACTAGCTCCCCACCCCCAGCCTCCTCTCTCCATCTCCCTCTCAACCACTAGCTCCCCAGCCCCAGCCTCCTCCTCCTCCCTCCCAACCACTAGCTCCCCAGCACCAGCCACCTCTAATCCATCTCCTCCCAGCCACTAGCCCCAGCCCCAGCCTCCTCTACTCCATCTCCCTCCCAACCACTAGCTCCCAGTCCCAACCTCCTCTACTCCATCTCCTCCCAACCACTAGCTTCCCAGCCTCCTCTACTCTATCTCCCTCCCAACCACTAGCTCCCAGCCCCAGCCTCCATCTCCCTCCCAACCACTAGCTCCCAGCCCCAGCCTCCATCTCCCTCCCAACCACTAGCTCCCAGCCTCTTCTCCTCCCAACCTGTCCCTCCTCTACCATCTCCTCCCAACCACTAGCTCCCCCCAGCCTCTTCTACTCTGTCTCCCTCCCAACCACTACTCCATCTCCTCCCAACCACTAGCTCCCAGCCTCTCTTCTCTGTTTCCCCAGCCCCCAGCCTCCTCTACTCCATCTCCCTCCCAACCACTAGCTCCCAGCCCCAGCCTCCATCTCCCTCCCAACCACTAGCTCCCAGCCTCTTCTACTCTGTTTCCCACACCTACTAGCTCCCAGCCCCAGCCTCCATCTCCTCCCAACCACTAGCTCCCAGCCCCAACCTCCTCTGCTCCATCTCCCTCCCAACCACCAAATCCCAGCCTCCTCTACTCCATCTCCCTCCCAACCACTAGCTCCCCAGCCCCAACCTCTCCAGCCCTCCTGGCCCCCCTACAGCTCAGGCTGATTTGTTTTGCTGCTCTGTGGGAGAGGACACCCTCGGCTACAGCTGGAAAGGGATTTTAATCTCAGAGACCATTACATCTCTGCTTGTTCCTCAGCGGATGGGCTTGTTTTGGTGAGATATGTGTTGGCTTCACAGCGATAATGACGCGTCCCAGACTCCTTTAAGGGGCTTGGGAGGCTTGGATTGTGTTGGCCCTCCTGTGCCTCAGTACCGCCTGTGAATTACCTGGAAGCAAAACAGAAGCTGTGAATTGTGGCTGTATCTCCTAGGCAATATGACCAGCTTGTTATTGGTGGCCAATTTCCTCTGCTTGTTTTATCTGTTAGGTTTAACATTAGATTTAGAGGGAAACTATGTCGATGTTTGGTTTAACATTAGATTTAGAGGGAAACTATGTAGATGTTTGATTTAAAGTTAGATTTAGAGGGAAACTCCTGTACTGTTGTTTTGTGTGATTTGTTTTCAGATGACACCTTGACTCTCCTCTCTCTCACTGTTTTCATTTATTTTTAAACTATGTAATCCATTAGTCTTTGTCAGGCATATGTGTATAGGTGATAGGGAAGTTAGATTCCCTAGGTCAAATGTTTGATCTTAACATTAATTTACAGTAACATGTCTATCTCCCTCTAAACTTAGCTTTCAACCTATCTCAAAATAGTTCCTAGATCCCAAAACTTCTATCTGTCTTGTTTGATTTAACACTAATCAGGAAAATCTCCCTTTGGTTTAACATTAGGGTTAGCCTACTTAAATAATGAATGGGATTTAGAAAACTAGCTCGATGTTTGATAGCCAAGATTTAAAAACTAATGGAAAGTTTGATCTAAAGTTAGATCCCAGATGCCTCCATGAGGAAACAGAGGTTAAAGCCCACCAGGTAACCAATGGGTTGCCCACTTGTGTGATTTGTTTCAGGAAGACAAGACAAAACCTCTCCTAAAGCTGTTTTCATTTATTTTTTTTAAACTTGATGGCGACTTAGACACCCTTGTGCACATGGAAAGGGATTTTAATGGTTCCCATTACACTCTGCTTGTTCCAGGGATGGGTCAGTGAGAGTGTAAAATGGTGCCCTTTAAGGGCTTGAAGTTGTGTGCCCTCCTCTCCAGTAACACTAAACCTGGAAGCAAAACACTGTCAAAATTGGTGCCCACTCGGTGAATTTGGTGCCCACTCTGTCAACATTAATTTGACAACCCTGACAAAACATTTGTTGCCCACTCTGTTAAATTAGTTTACAGGTAATGAATTTGGTGCCCACTGTGTAATTTGGAGCCCATGGAAAGTGAATTTAAAGTTAGATTTAGATGGGAAAATGGCTAGAATTTGGTGCCCACTTCAGTGAACTTGGTGCCCACTGGAGAATTTGGTGCATTTATCTGTACTTTGCCACTCTTAGACAATTTCTTGCTTTCTTCAACCTGTCAAACAATCTCCGTAAATCTAAAACACTTGTTGTTGTTTCCCCTTACAGAACTCAGTGAACTTGGTGCCCACTCTGTCAATTTGGTGCCCACTCTGTGAATTTGTGCCCACTCGGTCAATTTGGTGCCCACTCTGTGAATTTGGTGCCCACTCTGTGAATTTGGTGCCCACTCTGTGAATTTGGTGCCCACTCTGTGAATTTGGTGCCCACTCTGTGAATTTGGTGCCCACTCTGTGAATTTTGGTGCCCACTCTGTGAATTTGGTGCCCACTCTGAATTTAGGTGAATTTGGTGCCCACTCTGTGAATTTGGTGCCCACTCTGTGAATTTGGTGCCCACTCTGTGAATTTGGTGCCCACTCTGTGAATTTGGTGCCCACTCTGTGAATTTGGTGCCCACTCTGTGAATTTGGTGCCCACTCTGTGAATTTGGTGCCCACTCTGTGAATTTGGTGCCCACTCGGTGAATGTTGGTGCCCACTCTGTGAATTTGGTGCCCACTCGGTGAATTTGGTGCCCACGGTGAAGTGCCCACTCTGTGAATTTGGTGCCCACTCTGTGAATTTGGTGCCCACTCGGTGAATTTGGTGCCCACTCTGTGAATTTGGTGCCCACTCGGTGAATTTGGTGCCCACTCTGTGAATTTGGTGCCCACTCTGTGAATTTGGTGCAGGGCACATTGTATTGTTAAGACAAAACAATTAGAATGTTCACATGGAGTAAAAACAACGGACAAAGGAAGGACCCTGTGTTACTGTGTCTCTTATAACCACAACCCTGTGTTACTGTGTCTCATATAACCACAACCCTGTGTTACTGTGTCTCTTATAACCACAACCCTGTGTTACTGTGTCTCATATAACCACAACACTGTGTTACTGTGTTACTGTGTTACTGTGTCTCATATAACCACAACCCTGTGTTACTGTGTTACTGTGTTACTGTGTCTCATATAACCACAACCCTGTGTTACTGTGTTACTGTGTTACTGTGTCTCATATAACCACAACCCTGTGTTACTGTGTCTCATATAACCACAACCCTGTGTTACTGTGTTACTGTGTCTCATATAACCACAACCCTGTGTTACTGTGTCTCATATAACCACAACCCTGTGTTACTGTGTTACTGTGTTACTGTGTCTCATATAACCACAACCCTGTGTTACTGTGTTACTGTGTCTCATATAACCACAACCCTGTGTTACTGTGTCTCATATAACCACAACCCTGTGTTACTGTGTCTCTCATATAACCACAACCCTGTGTTACTGTGTCTCATATAACCACAACCCTGTGTTACTGTGTTACTGTGTTACTGTGTCTCATATAACCACAACCCTGTGTTACTGTGTCTCATATAACCACAACCCTGTGTTACTGTGTCTCATATAACCACAACCCTGTGTTACTGTGTTACTGTGTCTCATATAACCACAACCCTGTGTTACTGTGTTACTGTGTTACTGTGTCTCATATAACCACAACCCTGTGTTACTGTGTTACTGTGTCTCTCATATAACCACAACCCTGTGTTACTGTGTTACTGTGTTACTGTGTCTCTCATAACAACAACCCTGTGTTACTGTGTCTCATATAACCACAACCCTGTGTTACTGTGTTACTGTGTTACTGTGTTACTCATATAACCACAACCCTGTGTTACTGTGTTACTGTGTTACTGTGTCTCTCATATAACATACCAACCCTGTGTTACTGTGTGTGTCTCATATAACCACAACCCTGTGTTACTGTGTTACTGTGTCTCTCATATAACCACAACCCTGTGTTACTGTGTTACTGTGTCTCTGTGTCATATAACCACAACCCTGTGTTACTGTGTTACTGTGTCTCTCATATAACCACAACCCTGTGTTACTGTGTTACTGTGTCTCATATAACCACAACCCTGTGTTACTGTGTCTCTCATATAACCACAACCCTGTGTTACTGTGTTACTGTGTCTCTCATATAACCACAACCCTGTGTTACTGTGTCTCATATAACCACAACCCTGTGTTACTGTGTTACTGTGTCTCATATAACCACAACCCTGTGTTCATATAACCACAACCCTGTGTTACTGTGTCTCATATAACCACAACCCTGTGTTACTGTGTTACTGTGTTACTGTGTCTCATATAACCACAACCCTGTGTTGCTGTGTTACTGTGTCTCATCATACAACCCTGTGTTACTGTGTTGCTGTGTTACTGTGTTACTGTCATATAACCACAACCCTGTGTTACTGTGTTACTGTGTTACTGTGTCTCTCATATAACCACAACCCTGTGTTACTGTGTGTTACTGTGTCTCATATAACCACAGGCCTGTGTTACTGTGTCTCATATAACCACAGCCCTGTGTTGCTGTGTTACTGTGTCTCATATAACC